>NC_077227.1:61493763-61526263 GCF_027887165.1 Monodelphis domestica | reverse complement strand
AATTATAGCCCAGATAGGAAGATGAATGGCATAGAGTTGGACCTGGAGGCAAGAAGACCTGAATTCAAATCAGAGCTTGGACACTTAGAGGCTGTGTGATCACTTAAATTCTGTTTGCCAGTTTCCTCAATGTTAAAATGGGGAAGGGGGCAGCTAGGTGGCTCAGTGGATTGAGAGTCAAGCCTAGAGATGGGAGGTCCTAGGTTCAAATCTGACCTCAGATACTTCCTAGCTGTGTGACCCTGGGCAAGTCACTCACCCCCCCTGCCTAGCCCTTACCACTCTTCTGCCTTGGAACAAATACACAGTATTGACTCTAAGATGAAAGCTAATGGTTAAAAAAAAATGTTGATTTGGCTTCAAACACTTCCTAGCTGTGTGACCCTGGGCAAGTCACTTAACCCCCCTGCCTAGCCCTTACCACTCTTCTGCCTTGGAACAAATACACAGTATTGACTCTAAGATGGAAGGTAAGGGTTTTTTAAAATGGGGCTAATACTACTATCTACTTCTTTTTTTTTAAACCCTTACCTTCCACCTTAGGATCAATACTATATATTGGTTCCAAGGCAGAAGAGTGGTAAGGGCTAGGCAATGGGGGTTAAGGGACTTGCCCAGGGTCACATAGCTAATGTAGCTCCATGAGACTCAACTGAACCTGACAATCAGCAATAGAAAAAGCTTTGGGATTTACAACCCTCCTGACCAAAGAGTAAAAGCCTGGGTGGTAGGTAACCAGCCTGTCTTTGCTACAGGGCACATTGGCCATTTCTGGCAGGAAGAAAATTTAAAAAAATAATATTTTCCTCCCCCTCTCTCATCCTAAATGTCAAGTTCTTCCTGTCTCAGTAGCCAGACACAGCCAGAGGCCAGGAGCCCCACTTTCAAGCCTTTGTCAAAATGGCTTCAGCATCATCATCATAGACATTAGGAAGTGTCTGAGATCATATTTGAACCCAGGACCTCCCATCTTTGGGCCTGGCTCTCAATCTACTAAGCCACCTAGCTGCCCCCTACTACCTACTTCTTAATGTTATTATGAGGAACAATAGAGAAAATAATTTAAAAAGTATTGTGTACATAATAGGTGCTATTTATATGCTAGCTATTATTACTAGCCATGAAGGCAACTGACATTACACAAGAAACATCTGATGATTGAGTGAAAGACTCAATCATGCCCCTTGGGTCTATATTAAAAAGCAAAAAAACAAGGCATTTAGCAACAGGGAAGTCCGTTTAGAGAGTTCTCAGATTTTACAAGCTGGGAGCTGGCTTTGGATGAGATCCCTGTAGGAGGAAAATAAGGAATTTCTCTCTCATTTCTACCTCTCCATTCCCCCTCCTCTCACTTATCAGCCATAATACTTTGAAGGAGAACTACTGGATCAGTAACAGACACCTAATTTCCTTGGGGTGCAGAGACATTTACTCCAGATAGACTTGGATATGGAGAAGAGGAAGGTAGCTTCTTAGAGAGTCACTCCTAGCAGCAGAGAAGAGAATGTGGCTCTAGAGAGGCACAGACCCTAGGAATCTGTTATGATGATTTTACAAAGAGAGAAATTACTTTCAGGCTTTGTAGAATCAGGAGTTATGGGTTGTCTTTGACACGTGTGCATACTATATGCCTATCTCTACAATGGTTTAAGTCTGTTCTTCCCATGGACTCTGAATTTGTGGAAGAGTTCATCCCAGATTGGACAGATAGTTGGAGTTGCCTTTTGAAATATTTCATATTAATAAATGTCTTTGCAAAGAGCTCATTGTATTTACTGGTTGATTATCAAAAAGAAGCACACTGATGGGGGCTTGTGAAAAGTGGTAAGACTACTGTATATTTATCCTTAAAACCTGAGATGATAGCTACTCTCTGAGTATCCAGACTACAAGTATGAGTCAAATTCAGGGAATATCCTAGAGGGTATGTTATAGTTCTCCAAACACTTCATTTTACAGATGAGGAAACTGAGTCCCATAGAAGAGAAATAACTTGCATAAAGATAAAAGTGACCTTGCTGAAATTAGAATAAGGCCTTTTGACTCTCAGTCTAGCACTCTACCTTGCTGCCCTTGTCATTTTTTTCAGATGAGGAAACTGAGCATCTCTCCAGTGAAATGACCTATTTATGACAATGTAGGGGTACAGTCCTGAGCTCCAACCCAAGCCCTCTGACTCTTGATCTCCCAATTCTGTACATTTCACCTCCCCTTTATCCAAATAGAGTGTAAGCAGCCAAGGTCCTAAAATTACAATGTTCTTTAGACCAGCCCCCTCCTTTGAGGATGAATGTAACCTCCTTGACAGTGGTCACAATTATAGTCTTTTTTCTTGGAACCCCCAAGGCCTAACACAATGCAGCACATTGTAAGTTCTTAATTTTCAGATTACCTGAATTCAATCAAATGATAATTCTGAATCATAGGGACATGAAATGATTTGCCAAAGGCCTCCCAGGTAGGAGAACTAGGATTCAAATACTCTCATTTCTATGTATAGAACTTTAATTAATTGGATCATGTTCGGAACGCAAGCAGAACATTCATTATTTTTTAAAATAAATTTTTATTGACATCTTTTGTTTTTGAATCACCTCTCTTGCATACCTTCCAGAGAGCCATCTCCTGGAACAAGAATTTTTTAAGACGATGAAGAGAAAAAAAAAATGAACAAAACCAAATAATACATTGAAAAAAAATCTGAAAACACATGCGGTGTTCAACACCCATGGGTCCTTCTCCTCCCCTTCAGCAAAGGGAAGGGGATTTGTCTTCTCAGATCTCTTCTTTGGGGTCAGGCTTATTTCCTTGTAATTTTGCTATACTTCATTTTATTGTCTTGTGATTGTTGTTATTTTTTTCCATTTGCATTGTTGTTGTTATGTGTATAAAGCCCTTTGATCTTGAAGAGTGTTTATACAGAAACCTTCCCTTTCCTCAGAAATATGAACAAATTCTGCTGGCCCATTTGCCTTGAGTTTTGAAGGAACTGGGGCTACTCTAAAGGAAATCCAGAGGTGGCCTCCTGGGAATTTGCATACTCTGTCCTACTTCTCTCACCTGCAGGTGAGATTTTTGTGAACAGCTGGGCCTGTGGAGGGCTATTTCTGGCAGGAAACAACCATATTTGGGAATCTAGAGAGAAGAGTCAGGGTGGAAATGTGGCTGGGTCTGGGAGGAACAGTTTGTGGCCCCAGAGAGTATTTCTACATGGAGTGATTTTTTTTTCAATCAGATTGCCAGACTGATTTAATCTCTTAGTTCCTATCTTTCCCTGCCTCCATGCCTGCCTCATTCACTCTCCTGTGGGTGTGCTAGGACGTGTGTAATAGGTAGGGTAGACATGGGCAGGGAGAGCTCAAGGCTGCTTCCTGTTATTGTGCAAGATTCCAGTCTCTCAGGAGCCACAGACAGTACTGAGGGCTCTGTTTGCTAGCTTTCTGACTTTTAATGATCCTTCCCTGAATTTGAACCCTGGCTCTGGCACTTACAAATTATGAAACCTTGGGTGAGACCCTTAATCTCTAGGCCTCAGTAGGTTAAAAAAATATGGGATGGACTCTTTACTTCTAAAGTTCCTTCCGATTCTATATCTATGGCCCTCTAGTGTAATGATCGTTCTCCCTGCACTTTTAAAATAGTGTTGCCAGTGGAAATGGCACAACTGTAAGAGGTTTGATTTCAGTCCTGGGGTAGCCTCTTCTTTAAAAGTGGTGCTAGTTCCATTTTCTCACATTCTCTACCCAGGAGACCTGTATGAAAATGATTTAAAGCATTTAAAGCTTAAGCATGGCCTCCATCAAGCCTCCTCCAAAGGGAGTAGAAAGATGCTTCATGTACAATGTAGTTCAGGTATAGGACAGCTATTTATTTTCCTCTTTCAAAAGAAATGTTTAAGATTCAAAGGACTGGGAAGCATGTGTTAACAAAGACTTAACCCATGAAACAGTAACCTAGAATTCCTATTATACCGTCCCAGGAGGTAGATGCTTAAAATGTTTCCATCAATCAGCATTTTTTATTAAGTACCTAAGTGCCAAGCAATGTGCTAAACCTATGGTTATTGAGACTTAGTGGGACCCGGCACTATGCATCACACCTTTACGTTGGATCTGCATTGTCAGAACAACAACTCCCTCAAGGTCAATGCTTTATGGCAAGCCAGACCAGGGCTTGGGCTCATCCTCTGGCCAATTTATCCTCAAAGAAGAAGCCTCAAGGAACACTTCCTACTATGTAACTGGTGGAAATTGGGAACTTCTGCACTCCCCAGAAGTCCTTCTCTTAGAATCACCATGTGGTCATTTGTACTCAGGGAAAGACCCACAAAGGAGCAGAGACAGCCAGACTTGCCTGGGGAAAACATGCTGTAGCTGCCATATATGATCAAGCTTTTATAGATGTCTGGGGAGAGAGGTTCCCCTCTCTCTACATCATGGGAAGTTTTCAAGTGTTCCGTGCCACAAGATTCAGAGATTATCTTTCTTCCTCTGCTGTCATTACAGGGACCAAGGGACCGCTACAGGATCCCAAAGGGCAGGCAGTCTTTTGGCACTGAATCAGAGTGCAGGTAGCCCACTAGCCCCACTGATCAAGGGTCTCATCCATTGACCCCCATAAGACATGGCATGGATCAGGAATAAGGAAACCTTTCCACTATGGTAGAGCAGCTTGCATAGTTCTAGAGAATTTGCTGGAGGAACTAAGAGATTGTGACTTCCTGAGAGTATCAGTCAGTATGTATCAGAGGTGGAATTTGAACACAGATCTTTCTCCCTCTGAGGCTAGCTATGTCTCCACAATGCCATGGCTGCCTCCCAAGTAGAATGTCTCATCCTTCCACTTTGCATGTGTTGTTCTGTCTGGTTTCAACTCAGATATCCTGGATTGTCTTCCTCCTCCATCCTTCAACACCATCACCTTTTCCTGTCTCCTTTTATCTGTTGTCTCCCTTAATTAGATTATAAACTTCCTGAGAGCAGGGACTTTCTTTTTATTCATTATAGCTCCAGAATTTAGCATAATGCCTGGCACATAGTAAGCCCTTGATGGATGTGGATGTGGATGTGGATTGGATTATTTCCTCTGTTAGTTTCTGGGTGTGTACCTTCTCTTAAAGTGTACCAGGCAGACTCTTATGATAGAGCCCAGGGCTTGTCTTTTGTTCTTTCTCCTCCTGAGGGGCAAGTGCCTGCCAGTTAGTTAGTCAATAGACATTAAAAACAAAAACAAAACCATTACCTTCTCTTTTAGCACACATCCTAAGACAGGAGAGTGGTAAGCATTAAGCAATGGGGGTTAAATGACTTGCCTAGGGTCATATAGCTAGTAAATATCTGAGGTCACATTTTAACTCAGTTCTTTCTTACTCTGGGCCTGGAGCTCTATCCCCTGAGCCACCTAGCTGCCCTGTCAATAGATATTTATGAAGTGCCTACTATGTGCCAGGCACTGTCTAACTCTTCTCTCTATATATAAAGAGCCTCCTTCATTCAAGGAGTTTCCAGTTAAATAGATGAAACAATGGGCAAATAAATATATACAAATAAGCTACAGATAGCATAAATAGGAAATAATTAACAGAGAAGACACTAGAATTATCAACCCAGCTATCATTTACCCATTAATACACAAGAGACTATCTCCCTTTCCCAGCCTTTGAGAATCTTTGAAAGGGTCTAGGGCAGTAATGGCAAACCTCTTAAAGACTGAGTGCACCCTCAGTCTGAGTCTCCCCCTTACCTCAGAAAGGGGAGGGAGGAAGTGCTCCCATTGGGCTATTGGGCAGAGGGACAGATGATGTGAGAAATGTCCTCAGGCATGTGTGGACAGGAGGAGGGGAGAGGCCCAATCCCACTGGCTTCCTAGTAACAAATTCTGTGCTGGGATGAGGGTGATGGCATGTGTGCTTTTGGAGGGGGCTCTGAATGCCCCCTCTGGCATGTGTGCCATAGGTTTGCTACCATGGGTCTAGGCTTTCTTTCAGATATATACAGGGGGAGGGTTGGGGATAGGAAGGAGGTAGCCTGATGGACATTCCAAAGTAGGGCATGGCTCTGTCCCAGGGATTCTGGGAAGCCTAGATTGTCCTCACCTTCACTCAGACTGCTATCTTGGCTTGCCCTGGTAGTCTGATGCTTCCCCTTCTAGGAAGCAGGGAGGTGTTTGCTCAGCACCCTCCTCTGGAGTCTCTCTATTCTTTCCCTAATCACCCCAGGCAAACAGGTCCTTAAATACAGGGAACTTCTTAAAATGTTGGAAGTCTCACTCCGAAGGTTCTAGACTCTTAGGCCTCCCTAATTACTTTCCTTCACCTATTAGAGGAATCTCTGCTTTGGCAGAAAATACACACCCAAGAAGTCTCCATGTTTGTTTTGGTGCACCCAGAATTGAGCCCCCTCTCTACTGCTGCTATATGTGACTCAAATGTCTGATTTTAATGATTTCCTGGATTTGTTCTAACTCAGGGATAGCAGGAAGGGGGAGAAGTTCATATAATTTCATTTATTTGCTTTTTATTAAAATGCATTCAAGAATAATATTATTGCCTCCTTAAAGGAATCCAGGGAACCCAAAAGGTAGAAATGAGGAGACTATTCTAGATCTGGGGAACACTTTGAGCAATGTTTATAAGCAATAGTAAGGAAACCAATGCTATTGGATCAAAGAAGGAATAAGAATGCTTGAAAGATATTGTTCCTCCTTTATTTTTGAAGGAGGTGATGTCTTGACTTGCATATGAATTGGAATTAAGTGAGGCAGAGTTGCACAAAACCGTCAGCCTCTACTCTCTCTTCTAGAGTCATCCAAATCCAGTGGCAAGACAAAAGTCAGGTGACTAGCAATAGCTCAGGAAGCAGAGGATGACTTTGGCATCTTTAGTGTCTGACCATGCTCTAAGTGCTCCAGAGAGCCTGCTTCAGCTACCTTTGTGGCCCATAGAACAAACTGTTCTCATCTGCCCTTTCCACTGGGGGAAGTCTTGAGGTATGCTTGAGGTAGACATCCCCAGGAATCACTGACAAGTTTGGGATCTATGGATTACCCTCAACCTGTTTTAGCCTATCTTCCACTATGGTTTTATGAGGGTGGGGCTACTGCACATGCTGTAGCTTCTTGGAGCCACAGGTGAGAATTGGGTGAAAGGTAGACACCAACAATGAATGAGCAGCTCTGAAAAGGACTCAAGAAGCTCTCACACCAGAGGTGCTAGCCCTCCCTGAACATTCTATACCTGTGGTGGCAAACCTATGGCATGCATGTCAAAAAGAGCACACAGAGCCCTCTCTGTGGGCACATGATTGATTCATTGCCTACCAGAGTTGAGAGTTGATTACTAGGAAGGTAGAAGGACTCAGGGAGCTGCTCCCTTCCTTCTCTCCACCATGCTGAGGACATTTTTTTCACTTCAGCTGTCCCTCTACCCAGCAGTCTAATGGGAATGCTTTCTCATCTGTCTGGGGTAAGGTGGTGGCAGGTTGCTGGCATGCAGTCTCTGGTGGTAGGGCACAGAAAGGCACATGGTCTCTAAAAGGTTCACCATTACTGCTCTATACACTCTACCTCATCTATTTAGTGAAAGTATTGGATTAGGGCGAGTGCATGAAGGGCCATTGCAGCTTGGATCCAGGAGCTAAAGCTGAACAGGTCCTCACTCTAGAAGTCTTCTTTGCATATGAAATGTATTTGATGATGAGAACAATTTCTTCTAAGGTCCGTGAAGGCAGCTTTAGCAGACTCTGTGGAGTGCTTAGAACTCTGTCAGTTGTCAAAGAGGCCATTGCCAGTCCACTTGAATTTTGTCTTGCCACTGGATTTGGATCACTCTGGGAGAGTGAGGCTGAGGACAATTTTATGCAACTTAGCTTCACTTAAGTCCAATTCCAGAGCCAAGTCAAGACATCACCCAGGGACATCATGGGTCCTCTTTGAAAGGAAGGCTGAATAACAACAACAAAATAAATGCATAATGATGGAGGTGGGTGGGGAGACACAAACCCATGAGGAAATCAGAAAAGGTTTCCTAAAGGTGGTGATATAAACTGACTGATAGAAAGGAGCAAAGTGCTTATTCATTGAGGTAATGAAGGAGAGACTTGATGAGCTGATCCTTGGAAGGAAGGGTGGTAATTCATTATAGAAAGATTGAGCTGGAAGGGACTTGAGAGACCACTTAGATGAGTCAAACTCAAACCCTCCAGGCCCAAGTGGCCTACAAAACTCCCAACTGCAGCAGGAACCAGATTAACAAGTCATTGGAAAATGTCTAACAAAATAAGTAAAAACAGACTATAACACAATGTGAATTTTTGGTTTTCCAAGTCAATATGTGGTTGTAAGGAGCCATTTCTATAGATCACTCTTCATTTTACAGATAGGCAAATAGGCCCCCAAAATGGTGACCACTGTAACCCAGAGGCCACCTCACCCTAGATCTTCCCTTAGTGCCTAGTGCTTTTATCTTGAAATAGCCATCCATTCCTATAGTTTTCTCATCCAGGAAAATCCCTATCTTCTTTCTCCCATTGGTGAGTTTCTCCTGAGATCTCCATTTTGGGGAGGGACCCAGGTTGAGCCACTTTTATTCCCCTTCTCTCAGCTTCTAACTTTCTAGACTCTGACCTCCTACCCTTCTACTTTGTGAGTATCTGTCACACCTCTCCCCTAGCTTTTCAGTTCCCTTTTGTGGGTTATTTTCCTTATTAGAATGGAAGCTTCTTGAGGGCAGGGATAATCTTTTTTTTTTTTTTGTAACATGAATTTGTATCTTCAGAAATCTTGTGTTTAGAAGCATTAATGTAAAACTGAGAATACCTGAATGGAAATTAGGAATCCTAGCTCTGCTACCCCATTTTCCTGGGCCTCGGTTACTTCATCCCTAAAAGGAAGGTATTGAACTAAAAGGACCTAAACTCTCTTACAACTCTGACATTTAATAACTCTGTGATGAGATGGACAACCCATGGGGTGGAGACTTGCTAGGCTGCTTTGTAAGCAAACATGTAGCCCTTTTATAGTAGGATATGAGTTCTAGAGACTAAAATGGGATTTATGACCAGATTTGGGGAATGGAGATGGGAGAGTGAATACAGGGGTCCCTGGGGGTACTAAAAAGGGAAGAGCTATTTGCCATTGCAGATTCTAATTTCTCTTGGGCTGACTTTTATGTTTCTGTGAAAAATACATCTTTTTACTTTTCCCCCTAGATTAAAATTAAAAACTGCCTCAGGCAATACTCATTTAATTTTTGTATGTGGGTGTTTTATTTGAATGTACATTATTTGGAGGCAGAAATAATGTAATTGTTTGTGTGAGGGCATTGTGGGAGAGCAAGCTAATAGGCTGTAAGTCACTTGAGGGTAGGGAGCATACTTGTTTTCTGCTGTCTATTTAAGAGCCTAAAACCAGGTTAAGCACAGGGTAGACATGAGTCCAGTTTCCTGGAAACACCCCGCACTATCCCACATCTACAACTTTGCTTTCATAGTTTCTCCTGTCAAATTCTCTTCCCCCACCTTCTTCAATGATTGAAATTCCTAAAGCCCACCACCAAAGCTAGGATGACTTCTGTCCCTTTAGGCTTATAGCATTTGTGTTATTTATATAATACACGCATAATACTTATATGTTTCTATATCACTATTTTAATTATGTACATGTATATGGTGTATATATATTCTCTCTGTGTCTTTCTCTCTCTCCCTCTCTCCCTCTCTCTCCCTCCCTCTCTCTCTTCCTCTCCTCTCTCTCTTTCTCTCTCTCTCTCTCCCTGTCTCTCTCTCTCCTTGTCTCTCTCTCTCTCTCTCTCTCTCTCTCTCTCTCTCTCTCTCTCTCTCTCTCTCTCTGTCTCTGTCTCTGTCTCTGTCTCTGTCTCTCTCTCTCTCTCTCTCTCTCTCTGTCTCTCTCTCTCTCACACACACACACACACACACACACACACACACACCGTGATTCCATATATTCATTAAAAATAACAGGATTAAGTGACTCGCCCAGAGTCAAACAGCTAATATCTGTGGCTGGATTTGAATTCCGGTCTATCCTGCCTATTCTTAGTTCTGATTATGGTTTGTTGTCAAAGTGTCAAATGGATAAATAAGATAAGGAAAACCTACTGTCCCCATGATTTCATAAGTTCTATATAATTTAGAGATATCATCTTTTGTTACAGAGAGATCTATTCCCATTATAGAAAATTTTAAGGTTGGAAGAAAGTGTTGAGATCACCTAGTCCCAGTTCTCTTGTTTGACAGATAAGGAAACTGAGGCTGAGAGAGAGCTGAAATGACCTGGCCATGATCTTACAGCCAGTTATTGTCAAAGCAGAAGTTGTTTGACTGCTCAAGACATGCTTGTTGTTGATAACTATTTATTATTAGAGCCAGTGACAACCAGTAGCACACTACAAATCACAAAAGCATAGAGAGAGGACTAGGAGGGGCCTTTGAGATCGACTAGTCCAAAATCTTCAGTGATGATGAGCAAGGTCAAGCCTAGGCCTTGGCTAAATTCACACTGGGGAGAATTGAGCTCAAGACTTTCTACTCTACACTCACAGTCCTACCCACTACACTGTATGCACTCTGACTTTGAAACCCTGGAAGAAAGCCCAAGGGGGTTTATTTAAGACAATGTACCACACATGCCATGGTTGGATGCCCGAGAGTCCTCTTTGATGGAACTTTGGAGCCTTCATGGTCTTTGGGATTGAAGGCTTAGCTCTACTCCTTTTCCAGGCTCCCCTCAATCAACTAATTTGTCAGATTTGGAGATGGATAAGTCAGATGGCGGAAGGAGGTAACAAATTCATATTTTTTTCTAGAGGCAATAAAATAGGAACATCTTGAGCACTGGATTCATGTAGTCCAATCTCATTATTTTATTTTATTAAACTTTTTAAACCTTTACCTTCCATCTTAGAATCAATATTGGGTATTGGTTCTAAGGCAGAAAAGTGGTAAGGGTTAGGCAATTGGGTGCAATAAGTGACTTGTCCAGTGTCACACAGCTATGAAGTGTCTGAGGTCAAATTTGAACCCAGGACCTCCTATTTCTGGGCTGGTTCTCAATCCACTGAGCCACCCAATTGTCCCTGAACCCCATTATTTTATACATGAATCTAAGGTCTCTTTAGTTCCAACATTTAATGATACTAACCCATAGCTAGAATTCTCAATCATTACTCAATATTCTCTCTGCTTTCTACCTCTAACTCCAAATAGGCAATGTCTTATTGGATACCCAAACCTTCTCAGTTTGATGACCCTTTGAGTTTTGAAATTGAGTTCTTGTCTCCTATCAGGTAAATGTGCATAGATATATTTTGAGGGGTGGGAGGAGGGGTACGTGTATGTATATATTTAGTGTTTTTATGGCCTGTCACTGCTGACAGAAGACAGTTTTCTATTCAGCACAGTCCCATAAAAAGTTAGCCCTGGAAAGAGCTTTAGAGATTATCTAGTTCAACTCTGCCATTTAACAGAGGAAGAAACTTAGGACTAGATGATTCTTGAACAAGGTCATCCAGCTAATAAATGGAAGAACTGGGGCTTCAACCCAAATCTGATTTCAAGTCCAGTGCTCTTTCAATCCTACTGTGCCTTATTTTATAGTGTTTTGGATTCTTCTTTGTTATCATATATTTCTGAACTCTCCAAATGTGTTGGGATAAGATAGCAAAAACAAACTGTCTCCCATCCAATCACTCATAGGCTCAATACAAGGTTCAGTAGATACTCACGTACTTGTATATTGATTAATGTTGTCTCTTTAACATGTGCAGATCACTATATTTTTCTAGACCTTGATTGACTCAAGTTGTCAAATGTGGACAAGTTTCTCCCTACCTCCAAAGAGTTTGTAAAGATTCATTTGCTGATAGAGCTGGAAAGGAGCTCATTTCCTCATGGAACACTGAATTAGAATATTTATGAAGCCTAGAAATGAAGTGACTTGCCTAAGGCCACCTAGTAATATAGTGACAAAGGAACAACTAGAAATCTTGAATCTCAACCCAATATTCTTTTTCCATTACACCACCTAGAAGCAGATAAGATCAAAAGACTCCTTTCCACTTACACAGTGCTTCCTATCATTTAGCATTTATTAAGTATCTATCATGTGCTAGGCATTTTGGAAGTTGCTAGGGTTAGTTACAAAGACAGATGTAGCACCCTCTCTGGGCTTACTTGCCTGACTCCTTTGTGAATTGGAAAAATGGGTCTCCAGAAGAAAGCTAACCATTTCTCTTCTCATAGTTTGATCATTGAGAAACCCTCAAGGAGGATAAGTTTCTCCTGCAGTCACTTATAAGCCCCCATTCAGTATGCTCCACAATTTAAATTTTACCACTTGACATCAATGAAATTTTTAGAGGATTTGCTGAGAAAATGTATTAAGAACAAGTTGCAAAATAATCCCTCCTAACCAGGGAGAAGGAGATCTTAGTGGTACACTCTCCCATTATATACACACAAAGGCCCTGGAAAGAGAGGGTTGAAATTTAAATGACTAAGATAGTCAAGCACAAATATAGGAACCACATGAATTGAAGGGGCATTTTTGACTCCAGATCCTCAGGAATCTTTTTTCTCCTTTTGGAGAATTCGAGCCATTGTGTTAAGAATTAGAGATGCAAGGAAAGGGGGGAAAATTCCTTGTCTGCAAGGAGCATGCATTCTAGTGGATGAGATCATCTGTAAAGAATTGGGTCCGTGATGGTGAACCTATGACACGTGTGTCAGCACTGGTCATTTTCAATGACACACAGTTGCACATGGCTACATTCAGAGAAGTATGGGGCCACATGCTGGGAAGGATTTTTTTTTTTTCTCAAAGTGACACACCACCTGAATTATGCTCAGTTTTTTGGTGAATTTTGACACACCAAGTTCAAAAGGTTGCCCATCATTGAATTATATGCATATAAGTGATTTGGGGGAGGGGGGATAAAAGTAACCTGAAAAAGGCATTAGCAGCTGGGAATGCTGGGAAAGGTTGGATTTGAGCTGGGCATTCATTGAAAGAAGTCAGGGAAACAAAAAGATGGAGGTGAGAGGGCAGGACATCTAGGCATGGAGTATATATATGACCAATGAATTTGCAGATCTTAGGTGGCTTTATAACACCTACATGGAGATGATAACTGAACCTTTGAGGACAGAGCCTTAAGGAACAGCCATGGCCAATGGGCATGAGTGGATCAAGATTCAGCAAAGGAGACTATCAAATAGAGAGAAGGACAACTAGGAAAGGAGAGAGTAGCCACAAAATGATCAATAATGTCTAAGAGTGTAGAGAGATTAAGGAAGATCAGAATAGAGAAGAACCATTAGATTTGGCTATTAAGGGACCACCTGGGACATCTAGATGGCTCAGTAGATAGAGAGTCAGTCCTGGAGACAAGAGGTCTTGGGTTCAAATTTGACTTCAGACTCTTCCTAGCTGTGTAACCCTGGTTAACCCCTATTGCCTAGTCAATTCATAGTATTGCTTCTAAGACATAAGATAATGGGTTTTGTTGTTGTTTTAGGTTCCATCTACTTATAAGTTATATGTCATTCTAGATTTCTGTTTTTTTTTAAATAAAATGAAAGGTCTGGACTATATTATTTCTAATTTTTCTTCCAATTCTAATGACTTATGACTTTATGGTGCTGGGCTGGAAGTGAGGGAGACCTGATTTTAATTCCTAGATTTAACTTTATCTCCCTGGATGACATTGGGAAAATTACTTTTTCTCTCTGAGTCTCAGTATCCCCATCTGAAAAATGGAAGAATTAAACTAAATGAACTCCAAGGTCCCTTCCAATTCCGATTCCTCTCAATTAATGGAATAAAATTTAAAAAATTATCTACCTTTAATATTTGCATGTTTATTTACTCATAACACATATAGGTGTTACCAAACTAATAATTATGCACATTATAAAAAATTAAGGGATGGAACAATATTTTGAAAATGTTTTATTTATTGATGTATAAAATCCTTTGCTGTCACTAAAATATTATTAGTAATAATATTTCTAGTGAGATCAATGTGATTGAATAGGCTTCATTATTTTTTAATATCTTGGTTAAACACTTGGTGATTTAGTGTTTCAAAAATCTGCTTCTGATTCAGTTTATTGCAAGACTTGGTTTTAATGGCTGACATAGACAAAGAATATATTCTACAAAGATATGTAGAATCAAAGAGAAGAAATTGACTACATTTACTAAATCTTAACACTTTTTTCAATCCCATCTGAAGAATTTGTTGAAATTGGGTTAGGAAATTATGCTAATCTCTGATGTCCAACAATTATTCTTACAAACCAATCAGAAAGTGTTATCTTTTAATGTTTTTTAACAGAAGTTAAATTTTTACTGAAACTCTTACTTTAGAAGACTCTCAAATGGCTTAGAGATTTTGTTTCTAAGATTTTTTTTAATGGGGAGATTTGAGAATTTTTATAGGTGACACAAATATTTTTCAGCCTGCATAGATCAGATCAAATTGCTTACCATCTCTGAGAAGGAGGAGGGAGGGAAGGGAGACAATTTAGATATAATAATTTTGGAAAACTTATGTTGAAAATTGTTATTACATGCAACTGGGAAAATAAAATATATTTGAAAAAATGGTTTTCAGTAAGCAAGAGGGAAGAAAGTAAATATTGAAGAGGACAGGATGACCCAGAATGTCAAATGTTACAAATTGGTCAGAAAGTATGTAAACTCATTGAAGGTCATTGTAGGGGAAATTAAGGGATCATTGGTAACTTTGAAGGGAACCATTTTGGTTGAGTGAGAAGTCAAGGCTAAGGAGGAGACTGAGAAGCTGGAAGAATGAAAGGATAGTTGCATTCTTAATGGAAATAGGGGAGTGAGGAAGGGGGAAAGGTAAAGAAATCTGCAAAACACATAAAACCTGTCCATCTCTGCCCATTCTATACTTTTCACTCCTATCAAAAAACAGAATAAAAGTGTTGGGAAGATCTTACTGTACCTTGGTTAAAGCTCCCACTCCAATATATTCCTCAATATTGGTTAAATGGGTCTCTAAAGGGCAACTGATATTGTTAATTTCAGAGTTTTAGATGTAAACCTGAGCGAGTAAGTTTCTAGTACTGTTGTTCACAAGCCCCCACCAGTGTCCTTACTTACCATTGATTATGAGAGAGTAGTTACAATTAGCTTTTAGAAAAGATATTTACTAAGGTGGTATAATAATTAGTAGCGGAAAACATTACCTCTAAATCTGGGGACATATGCTGGCAGTGAGGTGGTGCAATGGATAGAGTGTTAGACTTTGAGTCAGGAAGGCCCAAGTTCAAACCCTACCTTAGAAACTTCCTTAGGATAAGTGACTTATCTCTATATGCCTCAGTATCCTAAAATGGAGATAATAATAGCACTTACTTCCTGGTGTTGCTGTGAAGATAAATGACCATAATATTATGAAGTATTTTACAAAATTTAAAATGCTATATACTTGCTTTTCTTATAATAATAATATTAAAATAAGCTATTATCATATCCTCCCTCCATTTCCTGAACAAAAAAGTCTGTAGTCTAAAAGAGATTAAACTTAAAGTAGAAATATAGTAAAATCTGCTACAGTGTATAGTTATTATTCATTCATTTTTCAGTTGTGATCCAATTTGGCATTTTCTTGGCAAAAATACTGTAGTGGTTACGATTTCCTTTTCCAGTTCACTTTATAAGATGAGAAAACTGAGGCATATAGGGTGAGATGACTCGCTCAGGTTCACACACCTAATGTCTGAGGCCAGATTTGAACATAAGAAGGTGAATCTTCCTGACTTCAGGCCAGGCACTCTATCCATCTCACCACTTATTTGCTCCTAGTATTTATAAGTACCTCCAAAATCTTTGCAGACTTTGGAATCCTTTCTGCCATTTCCCACCATGTTTCCCCACCCCATATAGATTTCTTTAATTTCCCCTTAGGAATCAACCCTAAGTGGTTTGGGGAGCAAAACATGAGAATCCTTTAGAAGGCACGGATTTCACCTCTGTAGCTGTGGGTGCCTGCTTTAGAGTTAAGCTAGAACTGCCATAAGGGGTCGTTACTGAGCCCAACCATAGGAAGCCAGGGATAGCAAGGACTATTGGAATAGATGGAGGCAATAGTGTGGTTCTGTTGGAGACAGGTCCATGGTTGGCTTTGGGAGATGGTGAGATGTGGGCCTTTTTCTCATTCTCTGGTCACATGTCTTTTGGGGGTCCAGCCATTGTCTCCTCCACTTTAGAAATTGCTGTGCTAGATGAATCTCACTTGATTCAAGAGAAGTGGCCAGGACCCATCCCTGGGTTTGTTTTTGTTTTGCTTTGTTTTTGAAGAGGACCAATGACTTCCCTAGGGTGATGTCTTGACTTGAATGTGAATTGACTTTAGGGGAGGCAGAATCACATAAAGCCATCAGTCTCTCTCTTCCAGAGTCATCCAAGTTAAATGGCAAGATGAAAGTCGAGTGGATCATTGATGGCCCAGGATGCAGTGGGTGAACTTAGCTTCTTTGATGTCTAATCAAGCTTTAAACGCTCCACAGCACCTGCTTCAACCACCTTCATGACCATTGGAATAGATTGTTCTCATCCACCTATTCCACCAGGGAAAGTCTTCACATACTTGGGTTTGTTATAAGGTAGGAGAAAGAACAGTGTGGACTGGACCAAATGAAACTGGGTATTTTTTTCTCTAAATGTCATAGCTGGACAAATTGTGTCTTTAGTGAACAGGACAAACTGTTCTGGGGTCAGAGGGTGGGGGAGTAAATGCTGTATGGGGGTGGGGAAATGGGGGTCCATTCAGATTTTGCCTTGGTGGGGGCAGAGTAAGTGAATGATGGTCTGATTATATGCCTGTTCTTAATCAGAAATCAGCTGAAGAACTAGTCCCTTGTGATTCTCAACCCCAATGTTTTCTGTGCCCCAGGGTTATAGAGCTGGAGCTAGAGCTAAAAGGAACCCTAGAGCTCTTCTGGCATAGCCCCCTCATTTTACAGATGAGGAAAGGAAGGCCCAGGGAGTTTCAGGAATTCTCCTAAGACCACACAAGTAGAAAATGGTAGATCTCTTGGGGCTGCCATAATCTGACTTTGAGGGAAGTGTCTTGACTCTGAACACCAAATCCTTTCTAGGTAAACCAGAATACCAGATCCAGGGCTGATTTGTATTAAATATCAGAAGTTAGTGGAGTTGTTGAAGCCAAGTTTTCTCTAAGGAGAAGGAACCAACTATTGTTAGCAATAAGAGACTTGGGGTGCTAGCCCTTGGAGGGATTTTTACATATTTTAATATACTTATTGAACAATTATTGAAGACCCTCAGACATCTCTGATGGTGGGATTACAGGCATTGTGCTTCAGATGATGAGTAGAGGTATAGTGGTTCAGGAAAGTTTTAACTGAAATAACCTATATCTTTTTTGTCGAAAGTAGTTTTGGAAGGGGCAGCTAGGGACTTAGTGGATTGAGAGACAGGTTTAAAGATTGTAGGTCCTGGGTTCAAAACTAACTTTAAATACTTCCTAGCTGTATAACCATGGACAAGTCACTTAAACCCCCATTGCTTAGCCTTTACTGTTCTTCCACCTTGGAACCGATGCATGATATTGATTCTAAGATGGAAGGTAAGAGTTAATAAAAAGAAAGTAGCTTTGGTTTTTTTTCTCTTGTATCATAGAGCTTTGCTGTCATCTATTTAATAATCAGTAATGATTCAGCAGAAAGAATTTTGGATTTGGAGTCAAAGAACCCAGTTGTTTTCTGCTGCTTTCCACCTAGGTGACTTTGGGGACATCTTTTAGTTTCTTCCTCTGCATAATAAAGGGATTGGACTAAATGACCTCTAAGACTGAATCTCTATTTGATGATGTAATGAATCAGAACTCACACAGTGCATACAATCTCTGCCAACATCCATTCATGGGCCTGGTCTTGCTTGCAAACTCCAGTGAGCAACTGCTGAGGTCAACCTTTATTCCCTTTCCTGCTGTAGGAGCCTACTGAATATGGAAGCTTCTTGAGGAACACTGGGAAGAAGGGAAGATCTTCAAGAAACCATCCTGACGTGGGCAGGAGGTTAGGAGAGGGATGATAGAGAAAGCTGTCAAGGCTGGGAAAGGCCAGATAATGAAGGGTTTGGAAAGACAACTCAATTTAAACTGGATGCAGTGGGAAATAGTGAGCCACTAAAGATTTCTGAGGAGGGAAGTGACATGAAGAAAGCAGTGTTTAACTGAATATCCACAATAATTAAGAGCTATATCCAAGAACAGAGGGCTCATAATATTTTTTTTAATCCTTACCTTCCATCTTTGAATCAATACTAAGCATCAGTTCCAAGGCAGAACAATAGTAAGGGTTAGGCAGTGTGGATTAAGTGACTTGTCTAAGGTCATATAGCTAGGAAGTGTCTGAGGTCAAATTTGAACCCAGGACCTAACTCTTAATCCACTAAGCCACCTTACTGCCCTAGATCATAACATTTTCAAATTGAAAAGGGTTTTTAAGACCATCTCCAGACCAACTACATAAAGGAAACCAGAAAAGGTAAGTGATTTTCCCCGAGTCTCTTAGGTAGTAAGCAGAACCAGGAGGTACATCTATATCTGAATCTAAATCTAGGTTTCTGTAGAGGATGAAAAAAGAAATTAATTTGAAAGAAATTCTACCACTTTACCCTCTCTAAAAGATGTTAATCACTTTTATAGCATAAGCTCTGTTTATTTCTTTTTTTATTCAAAGATATTTTATTTTCCCAATTACATGCAATAACAATTTTCAACAGACATTTTCTGAAAATATAAGATCAAATTTTCTCCTTCCCTCTCTTCCCTCCCCCCTCTCAGAGATGGTAAGCAATTTGATCTGGGTTATACATATATTATCATGCAAAGTATAGTCCTATATTGGTCATTGTTATAAGAAAATACTCATATAAAACCCAAACCCCCAAACAAAGCCATAAATAAATTAATGTGAGATCTGAATTGGACTCCAACAGTTCTTGACTCTGGAGGTAGATACCATTCTTTGTCATAAATCCTTCAGAATTGTCCCAGATCATTATATTGCTATGTCGCAATAACAGGTAGAAGAAAATAAAAAGAAATCTCATGATCTTAAAATCTTGGTGTCAGAGAGGTTTTGTTTCTGTTGTTCTTTAGTCATTTCTGACTCTTTCTGATTTCATTTGGGCTTTTCTTGGCAAAGATATTGGAGTGGTTTGCCATTTCCTTCTTCAGCTCTTTTTTAAATGAGGCAAATGGGGTTGAGTGACTTGCTCAGGGTCACACAGCTAGGAGTATCTGAAATCAGATTTGAACTCAGGAAAATGAGTCTTTCTGACTTCAGGACTGATACTCTATCCACTGGGCCACCCAACTGCCCAGAGAATATTGGCTGGAGAAAGGATACTGAAATTCACTTATGCTCTCATCCAATGAGAGAATCCTCTCAGCTACATTTCCGACCAGTGATCTCGAAGAACCCCTCCAATTCAAAATCAATGATCCCTCAGCCTCTTCTTAAACACTTCCAGGGGTGGAGAGCTAGTTCTTACTTCTCAGAGTACATTCCATTGATGGACAGCTCTAATTGTTGGAAATTTCTAAGCTGAACCAGCTCTCAATAATTTCTACCTATTGCTTTTTTTTCTCTGACTTCTGGAACAAATCTTATTCCTCTTTCCCAGAGGATTGTAGATTTAGTCCTAAAAAGAACCTTAGATGTCATGTAATGTAACCTCTTTTCATTTTATAGATAAGATAACTGAGGTTCAGAGAGGTTCAGGGGCTTAACCAAATCCACACAGGTAGTAAGTGCATATCCATCCCTTCAACAACTCAAAGACAGGCTTCATGCGCTCTCTACATCATCTCTTCTCCAGGCTTATCATCATCAGTTTCTCTGAGCATTCATCGTATAGCATGGGTTTCATTGTCCATCTTTGCTCTAGACCTATTCTAGTTTGCCAAGTGCCCAGAACTGAGAGCGATATTTTAACATACGATGACTGATACAGAACATAATGAGACAATCGCCTTCCTACTTTTGCTGCCATTGGAAGGTGCCTTTGGGATTGTTTATTTTGCCCCCCCAAAAGAGAGATCTGGACTTTGTCAGAGTTCTGACGGCCACATTTCCTGCCTTTTGGGTCTTGACCCTCTTCTTTTCCCCTACACCTTTAGTCAGTAAAGGAAGGGTTAATTGGATGATGGCACACTTCCTTTCCATTTCCTTACCTGCTCAGAACTCTCTCAAGCAGATTTTTTTGTGATCATTGATGATTATTCTCCAGGATGCTTTGGAAGGAACAGTTTCTCTTCTGTGGATGGATTGAATTCCCTGAGATTATTAACACTGAAGAATCACTCCTCCTGGCCTTCACATAAGCCTGCAATCCCCAGCCCATCTTTCATCCTCTGTATTCGGCAATACAGGAGCTGGTGAGCAAGGGGGATGGTACCAGCATTTTTCCTAGGAGCCCAGAGATTCAGTGGCTTTCACCAGGTGCAAACACTTCAATAGTGTGTCCAGTGAGGACAATTACCAGCTCTTTTCATTAGCTCTCAGCAGCCTGGGCGGCTGCTAAGGAGTGAACACCTGACATAATTAAACCATATTTAAATCAGCAAAGCAATAACGTCGCATCTCAACCTCCATGCTTACCCAAGCAGAGGAAGCCCCTAGCCCTCTGAGCCAGCAGAGTGGCCTCCTGGTTAAAATATCTCTCCTGGTTATTCTTTTTGGAACAAGTTTAGGGGGAGAGCATTTGTGCTTCAGTCCTGCCACACGTTTGGGATTCTGTTTCTCCAGGAGTATTTCTATTTGAGACATTCTCACCCCAACTAAGAGAATTCCAGAGACTCCTTTCACTCTGATTCATTCACAGGGCAGGGAATTCCTGCACTGAAATGATCAACCAAGCAGCATAGTCCAAGGAACACTAGAATTGTAGGAGTTGGAAGGACTGGATTCCAGGCTTGGTTCTGCCAGTAAATCAGCTGTGTGACCCTGGACAAGTCATTAAAACTTGTTGAGTTTCAGTTTCCTCACATGTAAAAAGCCAATAATCATAGTATATGATCCTAAGAATTACTGGGTCTAGAGTCAGAAAGACATCTTCTTGAGTTCAAATCTGACCTCAGACACTTCCTAACTGTGTGACCCTGGGCAAGTCACTTTACTTGGTTTGCCTTTGTTTCCTCATCTGTAAAATGAACTGGAGAAGAAAATGGCAAACCATTTCACCATCTACCTAGAAAATCCCAAATGGAATCATGAAGAGTTTGCCAAATGACCTTGTGTCAATCATTTTTCTCTATGAGCATCAGTTTCCCTATCTGTAAAATAGACATTATAATATACCCCCTTACTGGTGAAGGCCTTCAACCAATCCTGTTCTTTGTTTAGCAGAAGATACAAATGGAGATGCAGTCCTTGACCTCAGAGGATCCTTTAACCTAGCAAGCCATCTGAGAGTGTATAGACAATGGTGGATGGTGTGGTTACTGCTAGAAATTCTGGAGGAGGTTTGAAGAGGGAAAGATCTTCATAGATTGAAGTCAAGAATGTCTTCCTGATAGAAGGGGAACTCAAATTGGCCCTGGAGGGTAGGACCACCATGTACTGAACACCCACGGTATATAGTTCTAAGTAAGTACCGTATAGGAGGATGCAGAGGAAGGAGGGAACATGGCTCTTGACCTCTGGCAGCTTACTTTCCTGTTATTTCTCAAAAATCCTGAAATAAGAAACTACATCCTCAGGAGGCCTCCAGCAAAACAACCCTCTCCATTTCTGTCTCTGCCTCGCCAAAGTGCAGCCCCAAGAGCCCAATTTCATGGGAGTCCACAATATGATTTGCTATGGGCTCTTTGGCCAGAGCTCAGGCCTTTGCTTTTTGGGTTTTATTCTTTTTCTGTGTGTGGCTGAAAGTTCCCTAAGGAAGATGTGGGAAGGCAGAGAAAGGTCCAGGTTGGTTATATTGTTTTAAAATTTCCTCCCCAACTCTTAAAATTACTTTGATGGCCTTAGTAAGCTCTGGGTCCAGTTTGAGACTGAAAATTGGTTTCAAGAAATATTAGAAAACATACATTTTCCAAAATTATAAGATCCAAAATGTCTCTCTCTCTCCCTTTCATCCCCTCACTTAGAGATGGTAAACAATTTGATTTGGACCATGCATGTATCATATGCAAAACACACTTCCATATTAGTCACTATTGTAAGAGCACATAGCAAAATTCCTAAATAAAACCATAAATACACTGATGTGAAAGTCTGCTTTGATTCACATCCATCGACTCCAATGGCTCTTTCTCTGGAGGTGGATAGCATTCCCCATCATAACTCCTTCAGAATTGTCCCGAATCATTTAATTGCTAAGAATACCTAAGTTTTCACAGTTGATCATTGTATAATATTGCAGTTACTGTGTACAATGTCCTCCTGGTTCTGCTTATTTTGCTCTGCATCAGTTCATATAGATCTAGTGTATAGAGTTCAAGAGGACACTGTCACCTGCTTCCACCCAACCTTCTTGGATTATTAGGTCCTAAGGGCAAGAAGGATTCTGGAAAAAGGCCAGTCCTAGACAAGTACACATAAGGTTTCCACTTCTACAGTTTGGTTTCTGGGGCTCCGTGAAGCAGCCATATATTAAAATATCATCTTTATTCTCTCTTAAAAAAAACCTTTAAGGAAAAAGGCATGTACAAGAATATTCATAGTTGTGCTCTTTGTGGTGGCAAAAAATTGGAAAATGAGAGGATGCCCTTCAATTGGGGAATGGCTGAATAAATTGTAGTATATGTTGGTGATGGAATACTATTGTACTAAAAGGAATAATAAAGTGGAGGAATTCCATGTGAACTGGAAAGACCTCCAGGAACTGATACAGAGTGAAAGGAGCAGAACCAGGAGGACTTTGTATACAGAGACTCCTACACTGTGGTACAACCAAATGTAATGGACTTCTCTACTAGCAGCAATTCGATGATCCAGGACAATTCTGAGGAACTTATGGGAAAGGACACTACCCACATACAGAGGAAGAACTGTGGGAGTAGAAACACTGAAGAAAAACAACTACTTGATCACAAGGGTCAATGGGGATATGATTGGGGATGTGGACTCTAAATGATAACCCTAGTGCAAACACCAACAACATGGAAATAGGTTCTGATCAAGGACACATGGAATACCCAATGGAATTGTGTGTTGACTATGGGAAGGGGTGGGGGAAGAGGAGGGAAAGAATATGATTCTTGTAACCAAGGAATAATGTTCTAAATTGACCAATTAAATAAAATTTTTAAAAAAGCCCCTTATCTTCCATCTTAGAATCAATACTGTATTTTGGTTCCAAGGCAAAAGAATGTTAAGGGCTAGATAAAGGAAGTTAAGTGATTTTTCCCAGGATCACATAGCTAGGAAGTATCTGAGGCCATATTTAAACCTAGAATTTTCCCTCTTGAGGTCTGGCTCCCAATTCACTAGCTGCTCTTCCCCCCACCCCCCATCTCTATGTTCTTGACATACTGACTAATACTACCATTTGAAACATAATCCTGTATTACAAGGAAATTGTCCTGGGTCATAGTAATGCTAAATTAGCCTTTAAAGTGGACTCACCCAAACTTGGCATTATGACTGTGAGCCTAGAGCTGGGATTAGTGAAGAGAAAGGAAGAGGGAAAGAGTGAGACAGGGGAGAGAACATAAGGATACTCTGAGGCAGAGAACAGGGACCTGGAAAGATTAGGGTAAGAGGGGATGCGTGAAGTTCTAGAGGCCAACTTCTACTAGATAATTTTGCTCAGGGATGCTCTTGTCTGAGAACAAGGTTGTATTTTAAATCAGAGCTGTTAAGCATGTGGTCTTCAGGCCTTGTGTGACCCACAACACCCCCCAATTCAGCAGAATCAGATTAAAATGTCATAGGGAAATTATTGAATAAAATTTAAAAAATGCAACTAGATATAGATAATGTTAAAATGTGGTTTTCTGAGTCAATATACAGCCCCCAGGAATCCTCATGTACAGATTGATGGCCTCCCTTCCCTTTGCCAATGATGTTTTATATTATACCTCTTCCCAAAACTTTCCCTTCAGAAAGGGAACATTCCAATAACTGCCACTAGGTCTCTGGAGGACCACAGGTTGGGGGAATATTCTGTAGGGAAAAGTAAAGGCACATTTTGAGGGACCTCTGATTACTGACTCTAAAAGTCTTCTGGGAAATGAGAGAAAATATACCCCAAAGGCATATAATCAAAACTCTCTTACAAATAAGTGCTCTGACCCTGGTCTTTACTTTGAAGGTAAAGGGGCGAAATGAAAAGCTGATGGCAATTTTTTCTCCCATTTCCCTTGTCTTTAAGTCACCAGGATGAAAAGAGTCCTCTAAAATATTGCCTCTCTGCCACTGCCGAGATCCTTCCAGCAGGGAGAAGTAAATTTCCAATCAAGAGCAAACATTGAATGCAGCCCAAGATCCTTCACCTGCAGAAAACTGTTAGCGGTCTTTTGGCTCGAGGACCAATGGACTCTTTTTAGGCAGACAACCCTCACCCTTCAGGGGAAAAGGTAGGTAGGTGCCTCTCAATGTGATGCCGAGGTCTGTGGGAGGACTCCTTTTAGCCAACTTTCCTCCCTAACTCCTTGGCCCTGGCCCTGCCCCTGTCCACTGAGACCCTAGTGGAGTGAAAGTCTTTATCCCCTGGTACAGAAGAGGTTTATCATGTAGGTTCTCCTGCAAGGGGGCATCCAATGACATAATGTGCTAAAACTCAGGTGTAAATTACTTTAGAAATTATTTTATAAAAATATATTTATATAAGACTACAAATTACTTTATATGTACTTTCTAATTTTTTAAATCTACTTCTATGTCAGTGTTGGTGAAGGTTTTCAAGTTCACATGCCCGGAGGGCAACTTCAAGCTGTCTGTGAGTCCCTTGAATTACCTGAGAGAGTGTGGAGGGAGGAAGTGCTTGTTTTGGGCAGCTGGACAGAGGGGCAGGGCATGCAAAAAAATGTCCTTGGGTACTGGGAAGAGAGGGAATGGAGCAGCTCCCCGTGCTGGTGTCAGCATGGGTGCCAATACTTCACCAATGCTGTTCTAGGTAATTCACTTGGGATACTATCCCTCTAGTACAGTGATCATCAAGACTTTTGGACCATACCACATCACTTTCAACTATACCTTCTTGTAGCCACCAGAGCAGGGATTTTTAAACTTCTTTTGGGTCTTGAAATCCTTTGAAGCGGTCTGGTGAAGTCTACAAACCCTCTCTCAGAATAATGCTCTTAAATGCCCAAAATTATAATTAATACCACCAACATCACAGAACCAAATGGGAAGACAAAAGAGTTTCTTGAGGGAGGAGCACACCCAACTGGAGCATCGTGAACTACCTCTTCTTAGAGGTGGTACCCATGCTATTCCTTGAATGATGCCAATGATTCTAAGATGGACTCCATTTCTCTCAAAGAAACAGCTATATTTACCTTCTTCTGGAGGCAGCCTCAACATCACCAATGGCAGAAATTATTGATAAGAATATTAAAAAAGAGATGGATACAGGTGTACTGTTTACCTTTTTAAAAAATACCAAAGACTTATGACAAAGAATGCTGTCCACCTCTAGAGAAAGAATTGTCAAAATGGGGTCAAAATGGAGATGAATGCCCAGGATTTTTTACTTGTTTACCTGGGTATATGTTTATAAGATTATTCATTTACAAAAATGAATTCTATAGAAATTATTTTGCATGATAATACACGTACAACCCAGAAAAAGAAACGACCAAAACAAACCAGACTATGATTTCTTGGAACATACTACCTCATAAAAAGGGGACCACTTTTAATGCTGATTTTATATTTGAGACAACAGAGAATAGTGACTTTTTTTTTCCCCAAACCTAGGCAACTGGGCTTAAATGACTTGCCCAGGGTCATACAGCTAGGAAGTATTTGAATCTGGATTTGAACCCAGGTCCTCCTGAATCCAGGCTTGGTGCTCTATCTACTATGATACCTGGTTGTACCAGGTTAATGACTTTTCCAAAGTCACAACACAAGCTAATGGAAAAGCTGAGAATCGAACCCAAGACTACTTTCTCTCAGGACAGAGACTCATGATACACTTTATGAACCTAAAGTGTCATCATTTATTGTTGCACAGGTAGTCCTGGCTATTAATAATGACCATATCTAGCAATTACATAGAAATTTGAGGCTTTCAAAGCGCTTTACAAATAGAATTTTATTTTATCTTTACAACAACTCTGGGAAATGGAGGTGATCATTATTTCCATCTTACAGATGAAAAAACTGAGATTAAGAGACTTACTCAGAGTTACACAGTAAGTGTTCAAGGCAAGATTTGAACTCAGGAATGTCTGACTCCAGACCCAGCCCTCTATCCACTGCCCCAGCTACCTGCTAGTGAACATGAGCAACTCTGGGCTGTTCTGAAATGAGAATAAATAATATATCGCACTGTGTTGTAAGGAAAGCGTTCTGTGAATTTTAAATCACTCATTAAATTAATTAAATTATTATATAATATATAAAATTAATTAATTAAAATACCAGTTAAAAAATTAACTTTACAAGTGCAATGTGAGGACGTCTCTGCCATAGGACATTTCAGCTGAAAAAGAGATCTGGAGGTTTGGGAGGGGATCGCAACCTCAGTATGCGTTGGCAGCCTGAAATGGCACTCTGGGTTCAAGCAGTGTTGGGTGGTCCACTGAGAGCCAGGCCCCCCTCTGGCCTCCCTCGGTCACTGTCCTGATGTGCCCTGCCCTGGGCCTCCCACATGTGGCACGCTGTGCTCAGGTGTGGGTGCTGCGCCTCAGGAAGGGCACTGATAAGAGGGAGGGCATCCAGAGCCTCTGGGGCAGCCCGGATGGTGAAGGGCCTTGAGATCTATCCTGTTTGTGTTATTGAAGGAAATAAGAATGTTTACTCTCCGCCAGAGAAGTCTGAGGAGTGATTCAATAGCTCCCTTCAAGCGTCTGAAGGGCTGTTACCTGGAAGAGAGATTAGATTTGTTCTGCATGGCCCCAGAGGGCAGAACTCCAGCAATGGGGATAGATGGGAAAGAGGCAGGTTTTGACTTGAAGTAAGAAGAGAAAAAACCCAACAACATTCTGCCAATTAAAGCTAACTAAAAGTAATGAGTCTTCTTGGGAGGATGGGGCTTCTCTCTTACCTCAAGCAAAGACTGAATGACCACTCACGAGGGATGTGATGGAGTGCATTGTTCTTTGCATGACGCCCCATTTCCCTTCTCCATGCCTAGCCAGGCTCTGCCCAGTTCCTAGAATAAAAAGCACTTTCCATTCACCTCTGTCTCTTGGAATTCCTAATTGCCTTCAAGGCTTGGCTGAAATGTCACCTTCCTTTTTTTTTTTAATTAAACTAGATCTCCCCTTCTCACCCTGTTTGGCAGTATGTAGGGGGCTACTTTTGGGCTGATGGTATTACTAATCTGAATGGGATCTTTGAATTGCTCTGTTTCCAACCTGGAGTTAGAAAGTTAAGTGACTTGCCCAGGGTCACACAGCTAGTGTCTGAGGTCAGATTTGAAATCAGGTAGATGAGTCTTTTTTTTTTTTTAACTTTACCTTCCAACTTAGAATCACTACTGTGTATTGGTTCCAAGGCAAAAGAGTGGTAAGGGCTAGGCAATGGGGGTTAAGTGACTTGCCCAGGGTCACACAACTAGGACCCATCTGAGGTCAGATTTGAACCCAGGACCTCCCATCTCTAGGCCTGGCTCTCAATCTACTGAGCTACCCAACTGCTCCCCTTAGATGAGTGTTTTTAAAAAAATATTATTGTTTTCCCCCAATTACATATAAAAACAATTTTAACATTCTCTTCCCTTCCCTTCCCTTCCCTTCCCTTCCCTTCCCTTCCCTTCCCTTCCCTTCCCTTCCCTTCCCTTCCCTTCCCTTCCCTTCCCTTCCCTTCCCTTCCCTTCCCTTCCCTTCCCTTCCCTTCCCTTCCCTTCCCTTCCCTTCCCTTCCCTTCCCTTCCCTTCCCTTCCCTTCCCTTCCCTTCCCTTCCCTTCCCTTCCCTTCCCTTCCCTTCCCTTTCCTTTCCTTTCCTTTCCTTTCCTTTCCTTTCCTTTCCTTTCCTTTCCTTTCCTTTCCTTTCCCTTCCCTTCCCTTCTGTTTTAGAATCAAAACTATGTATTGGTTCCAAGGCAGAAGAGTGGTAAGGGCTAGGCAAGGGGGGTGAAGTGACTTGCCCAAAGTCATACACCTATAAAGTGTCTGAGGTTAGATTTGAACCTAGGACCTCCTGTCTCTCAGCCTGGCTCTCAATCTACTGAGCCAGCCAACTGCCCCTGGGATCAATTTCTATTTAAGTTTGATACCAGGGTTCTAAAGTAGATTCTTAAACCCCATCCAGACTGCCAGCCTAATTGTCCTTCATATACTAAATAAATAGGGGTGTGACCCTATTCTGTATGAGGTAGCATATGCAATTTCCTCTTCCCCTCCCCCCCCAAAAAATTAAGAAAAGGTTCCAATTTACCTCCATCTTTTCCGTCCTTCCCCTCCTGCCCATTCTTTCGACTTGAAAACTCCCTCAGCTCATCCAGCATGGGAATGTAGTGTTTTCGAGACTAGAGGAAAAGTCAGCTCTGATCCTCTGTAGAGGCACCTCCAAAAGAATCCATTTTATTATGAAACCAGTCTGCTTATCAATAACTCCATAAGGCAAAACCAGAGGATTTACAATTCTATCAGGTTCCACCAAGGTGGAAAAATTTAGAGCAAGGACACAGTGACGGACAGAAGGGGTATAGCCTAAGTAGGGATCTAGCTAAAATCATGGAAACTCAGCTTTAAATTGGCTCCTGGGTGAGGAGTTTTTGAACCACAGTAATACAGAGGCACAGCAGATAGAGCACCTGACCTGGAGTAAGGAAGACTCATCTTCCTGATTTCAAATTCACTCTCAAATTCTTACTGCCTGGGTGCCTTGGGCAAGTCATTTCACTTTGTTTGCCTTAGTTTCCTCATCTATAAATGATCTGGAGAAGGAAATGACAGCCCATTCTAATATCTTTGCCAAGAAAACCCCAAATGGAGTCACGAAGAGCCAGACACAACTGAAATGACTGAACAAGAACGATTCCCAAAGACTGTCTCCTGTATTTTAGAGGGTTCTTCAGATGAGTCGGTTTATGAAATACATTTTCAACCCACCTGCATGAAATGATATATATTTAATA
Organism: Monodelphis domestica; assembly: GCF_027887165.1. Taxonomy (NCBI): domain Eukaryota; kingdom Metazoa; phylum Chordata; class Mammalia; order Didelphimorphia; family Didelphidae; genus Monodelphis; species Monodelphis domestica. Next base: position 61,496,986 of record NC_077227.1, on the reverse strand, counting down.
TCATCATTCAATAATGGGGAAAAAGACTTCCTAACAACTGGAGGAAGAACAAGCTGCCCTGAAGGTAGTGAGTTAGTTCTCTTTTATTGGAGGATGTTCCAAACTCCTTGTCTGGAATATTATGAATCCGGATTCTTGTTCAGGGTCAGATGGACCTAGATCAATGGTGTCCGACTCAAATAGCAACGAATTCCTCCAAGTAGCATATTGACTCAAAAAACCACAAATGAATATTATCTATGCCATTTCGTATTTTTATTTATCTTGTTAAACATTTCCCAATTACATTACATGTCTTAGAATCCATTTTAAATATCTATGCCAAAGCAGAAGAGTGGCAAGGGCTAGGCAATTGAGGTTAAGTGAATCACCCAGGATCAAGCCCTGGTTTTCTATCCAATGAGCCCTAGGTTCCCCCCTTTCCCCCCCAATTACTTTCTAATCTGATTCAGGATGCTCTGAGAGTTTGACACCTCTGCCCTCAATGAACTTTGAGTTCTCTTTCTACTCCAAGATTATTTGATTCTGTGGATAAGTTGAATGGAGGAGGAGGGTATGCTAGGAGAGGCACTCCAGCATGAAGTGCCAATTTCAGGATGTGAAGGGAAAAGAAACTTAAGTGTAAAATTGAAAAGAAGCCTTCAGCTCAATTCAACAAATATTTGTTAAGTGCCCAGTATGTTCAGGCTCTAGGGACACAGATGAAACAAGATCTAACTCCTACTTTCCAAGAATTTACTGTCTAATGTGAGAGATAAAAAACATACATAATTAACTGATACTTCTTTTTTTAAAGAAGCCTTAATTTACTGGTACAGATGTTCTTTCTCCTCACACAGATTTCAACCATTTTATGCCTTCGTTGAGAGCCTTCATTAGCTTCTGCCAAAAATTTATTACTTGATGGCGAATGCTCTGGTTATGAGCATCTTTTAATTTAGTCAGTTGGAGAATAGACCTTTTACCAAAGCCTTCCAGATCCGGGAGGACTGGCCAGAACTTGTGCTCTGCTGCCACTGGCTGGGTTGCCACCATATATATATATATATATGACTGGAATTTGATGAGATGCCAGAAAGGAACAAAGACAGAATCCATTTGGTGATCAGAGACTTGGTAAGGAAGAGCTTCCAACCTTTCGGGAGCATTGCATAGAGTTCTTGATGCTGTTCTATCTCCAGTACTTAACTATGTGACTCAATCTCACTAAGCCTCAATTAATCAGGATAATCAAAATAATACTTGATAGGGTTGCTTTGAGATGCAAAAGAGAAAGTTTATATAAATCTCTTCTTTAAATTGTAAAGCACTGTATAAATATCAGTAATTATTATTATTGTCATTTCCTTCTTGTCTTATTTGATAGAGTTAGATAGAAATGGTCCCAAGAAAGGTTGCTATGTTGTTATTATTTTAATTATTTTAAAGACATACATAATGTTCATATAGAAATATTTCAAGACATATATAATGTTCTGCAAGCTATTGCACAGGTAGATAAAATAAGTGATTTTTATAACTTAGTAGAAGTATTCAGATATAAGATCATCTTTTATATGGGCTTGCTGAAAGTGTCTCCATGAAAACTAGAGTACCAGGCGGGATGGTAGGAAGATTTTACACTCCTTGAGAGCAGTATTGATTTTTTTTCTTTGTCTCCCCAGTACACAATGCAGTGTTAGAAACAGTAGGAGCTTAATCAATGCTGGATGATTGTTTGATATTTAATTTATCTTATTCCTACATAGTTTTGATTTCTACCCCTTAGATCTCTGTATCTGGAAAGTTTTTTTGTGCAATGTGATTTAGATATTCTGAGCAGTCAATACAGTGTCATCTTTAAAAATATTATTCTCCAATTAATCAGTGGATTGAGAGCCAGGCCTAGAGATGGAAGGTCTTGAGTTCAAATCTAGAGTCAGACACTTCCTAGATGTGTGATCCTGGGCAAGTCACTTAACCCTCATTGCTTCACCCTTACCACTCTTCTGCCTTAGGACCAAAACATAGTATTGATTCTAAGATGGAAGGTAAGAGATTTTTTAAAAATTATTTTCAAAATTTTTGTATTAGTGTTATAAACAGGGATTCTTGAGCACAACAGTTTTATGTATAAGAAGAGTACAGCTCTAGTGGAATTTGTCAAATTTCCAAAGATATTTGGAGATGTGTATTTTTGATGCATAAATTTATCATCTGTTAGTTAAAAAAAATAAACTTCCAATGAAGAATTGCAGCCACTAGGTAATGTTTTATTAGGCATTCAGTTGGTATTACCTTTTTGCAGCCTGCAGTGACATATCTTACAATTTCTGTTTTCTTTTTTTTCCTCTGAATGAATTGATCACTAAATTTGGACCCCTCAAGGATATTCTTTCTCTCATGTCGGATAGTGATAACTTGATCTTATGATGTTGTCATAAGCCCCTTCATTTCTATAAGCAAATCTACATAACATGCAATTATTTGATGGATCTTTGTTGACATACTGTTGACTGGATTAATAAAATAATTGCTTATTTTGGAGGGCCTTTCGATGAACTTGTTTATTTATTCATTGATTTGTTAATTATTATTCATAGCAACAATAATAAAACAAATAGTCCCTGAGAGGAACTCAAGGGTTTTGGTAGAATAAAAACCTTGTTACTGGTCAAAATTCTTTGGGTCAGGGAACACTCAGGCTGAAGTGAGTTTCTGTTCAGGTCTCCTAAATTTCATCAGGGAAGTCACTGAAGCCTCTTCTAAGTCCGATTCTGTGAGCCGTGAAGTATAGCAAAGAGTGAGTGATCACAGGGTTATTCTCCAATATCTCTGTAGGGTAGAAATGATCCAGGATCTTTTCCCACAATTGAAAGTTAGAGAAATTGAGGATTATGTAAGAACCAGTTGAAAGAATTCATGTATACTTAAGAGCTGAAAAGTACCAAAGAGGGCAAAGATTGTCTTTTGTCTCTTTTTGTATCTAGGGCTTAGCACAATGCCTAGCAAATAGTAGGGACTTAATAAATATTTATTGACTGATCAAGATATTTCCAAATACTTCCTCATTCTGAAATCTTCTAGCCTTTTCCATCTGTGGAAAGGGGAGAGACGTTGTGCTGAGGATAGAATAGGGCAAAAATTAATACTTCTTCCCCCCCCCCCATAAATGTACATAGTCAAGGCAGAAGTTTTTCTGGGACATTTCTACTTAGTTTCTGCTCTTGTTGGGCTTCAACTG
>NC_077227.1:61338899-61483439 GCF_027887165.1 Monodelphis domestica | reverse complement strand
CAGGCAGACAAGCATTAAGGATCAGGTCCCTAATATGGGAGCAATCAAATTTCACTTTTAAGCTTGCCGCAGGAGGCATAGACTTTGAGTGTGGGTCACAGACTCTTGGAAATCCCTCAAAACTTTTAGATTAGGGGGCAGTTGGGTGGCTCAGTGGATGAGAGTCAGGTCTAGAGATAGGAGGTCCTAGGTTCAAATCTGGCCTCAGCCACTTCCCCAGCTGTGTGACCCTGGGCAAGTCACTTGACCCCCATTGCCTAGCCCTTACCACTCTTCTGCCTTAGAGCCAATACACAGTATTGACTCCATGACAGAAGGTAAGGATTAAAAAAAAAAAAAACTTTTAAATTAGTCAGCCTGTAGATTGTCTAGATAAAATGACATTTTTTTTTTAAATTTCTTCCAGTTTTGATCCACATGGAGGATAACTAGAAGTGTTCAAAAATGGAATGTGTGCTTCACAGTGAAGTGAACTTCCCATTACTGGAGTTATAGGGGTGAAGCATGCATGGTAAGTTATTTGGGGTGTTGCTAATGAGATTAATATATTTTAGGACAAGAGGCTGGATTAGATGAACTTCCATGGTCAATGCTGAAGTTCTATTATTCTACATGGTGGGACTTCTCTCTATTCAGTGATATATATTAAAGAGTGGTAAGGGCCTAGGCAATGGGGGTCAAGTGACTTGCCCCAGGGATCACACAGCTAGGGAAGTAGGCCTGAGGCAGATTTTGAACCCTAGGACCCTCCCTATCTCTAGGCCTGACTCTCAATCCACTGAGCTTCCCAGCTGCCCCCTATTCAGTCATATTTTAAAGAGGATACCTGTACTATTTTCCAACTTTAACTTTTATTATATATATATGTGTATACCCAGATATATGTTATACTTTGGCATATATTTCAATATATACATATTAATTTTTAAATTAAATTAATGTGGATTTGTCATTTATTTCAATGATGGTAGAAATCAAGGAAAAACTTTAAATTATTTTGCTTATTGAAAATGTTATATATTTTACATGTGTGAATTTTTTTATGCATTTCAGCTTTGAAGTACTATGGTTTTATACTTAAAACAAAATAGATAAAGCTAAGGGAGCTGAGTCAGTATTTATTTGGGAAACTCAGAGACGTGAGGAGTATAAAAGAAATATTGTCACTATTAATAGTTGCTCCTATAATATTGCAGGTTGTTTTGCTCATTGTACCTCAACAAAGACAAGATCCTCAAGTTTTAGAGTGTGAAAGAGACTCACCTGAGAGGCCATCTAGTCCAAACTCTACCAGAACATAAATAACCACTTAAAAAATCATTTAAAAAAAACCTTTATCTTTCATCTTAGAAACAATATTGTAAATTGGTTCTAAGGCAGAAGAGCAGTAAAGGTTAGACAAAAGGGTTAAGTGAAGGGGCAGCTGGGTAGCTTAGTAGATTGAGAACCAGACCTAGAGATGGGAGGTCATAGGTTCAAATCTGGCCTCAGACACTTCCTTAGCTGTGTGACCCTGGGCAAGTCACTTGACCCCCATTGCCTAGCCCTTACCACTCTTCTGCCTTGGAGTCAATACACAGTATTGTCTCCAAGATGGAAGGTAAGGGTTTAAAAAAAAGGGGGTTAAGTGACTTGCTCAGGATCACATAGTTCATGCCTGGAGCTAGATTTGAACCCAGGATCTCTCAATCCCCTGTCCCTCTTGTTCTTCAATACCTTCCCACTTCTGTTCTATTCTCCCAATAGCCTTTGCTATGTCTAGAAATTATGGCAGGTGTTGTACTATCTCTCCCAGTTATGTCCTGCTTTCACTGGGTGCTAAATTGGGGGATCACTACAGTTGCAGCGGGGCTCTGATTCCTCCTTCCCCCTTTTCCCTTTAGTGGCTTGTGATGGGTAGACATGTAGAGTTGGTCACCTTTTTTTTCTAGTGAAATAAATGCTTTTCATTAAAAAAAAATAATACTTGTATCCAGCATGAGTTTCTTTCTTACTTTCTTTCTTTCTTTCTTTTTCTTTCTTTCTTTCTTTCTTTCTTTCTTTCTTTCTTTCTTTCTTTCTTTCTTTCTTTCTTTCTTTCTTTCTTTCTTTCTTTCTTTCTTTCTTTCTTTCTTTCTTTCTTTCTTTCTTTCTTTCTTTCTTTCTTTCTTTCTTCTCTTTCTCTCTTTCTCTCTTTCTCTCTTCTCTCTCTCTTTCTCTCTTTCTCTCTTCTCCTCTCCTTTCTCTCTTTCTCTCTTTCTCTCTTTCTCTTCTCTTTCTCTCTTCTCTCTCTTTCTCTCTCTTTCTCTCTTTCCTCCTCTTCTTCTCTCTTTCTCTCTTCTTTCTTTCTTTCTTTCTTTCTCTCTTTCTTTCTTTCTTTCTTTCTTTCTTTCTTCTTCTTTCTTTCTTTCTTTCTTTCTTTCTTTCTTTCTTTCTTTCTTTCTTTCTTTTCTTTCTTTCTTTCTTTCTTTCTTTCTTTCTTTCTTTCTTTCTTTCTTTCTTTCTTTCTTTCTTTCTTTCTTTCTTTTTTCCCTTACCTTCCATCTTGGAGTCAATACTGTGTATTGGCTCCAAGGCAGAAGAGTGGTAAGGGCTAGGCAATGGGCAAGTGACTTGCCCAGGGTCACACAGCTGGGAAGTGTCTGAGGTCAGATTTGAACCTAGGATCTCCCATCTCTAGGCCTGGCTCTCAATCCACTGAGATACCCAGCTGCCCCCTCCCCCCCAGCATGAGTTTCTTGATGAACCCATCTAGCCCTTTAGTGGTCACTGCTTCCCTTTCCAAATAGTCATGAACAAGTCCGATAATCACCCTGCAGAATTTTTACAAGAATCAAATTTTAGTCACAAGTCCACAGTATGCAAACTCCACCCTTTTCCCTTTTTTGAAATTCCGGACATCATTCGCACATCTCCAGTTCAGCGGTACTTTTCACCAGCATTTTTCAAAGAACTCTGCAGTGGCTCATCAATCTTGGCCGCTGGTTCTTTCAGTACCTTGAAATGTAGTTTGTTCAGGCCTGATGACTCAAACTCACAGAGAACAGCTAGTTCATCTTTTGCTATCTCCTCACCTATATTCACTCAACTATTTTTGTCCTGTCCTTCATGAACCAAAGATCATTTTTTTAGAGGAAGAGAGAGGGTAGAGTTCTGCGAAACAGAAGAGAGTGAAGAGGTGATGATTTTTGCCTCCTTTTTGTCCTGTTATTTACCTATCCATCTTTTCCAAGCAGAGGTGCCACTGCCTCGGACAGTCTCCTTGTCCTCTTACGTGCCCCCAAAGCCCTTTTGGTTGTCCTTAGCATTCAGTGCTCTCCTGTTTGCACTGAACTTCCGCACTCCCCACACTGTTGCTTATGAGCCCGTAGCAGTCATGCTTTCATTCTCAGTAGCTGCTCTTGCTTTTATCTTCTATTAGGTCTTGTCAAAGTCTACATTGATCAATGACTTCACTGTGCAGGTCTGTTACTCATTTGAAGACCAGTGGCTAAATGATGGCTCCTCCTTTCCTCCCTCATCAGAGCTGCTTTTGCCATTAGAATGGTGCTCTTGAGAATGCGCCATTCTTCTGGGACAACTTCTCTAAAATGTTGGGCGTGGCGTCCTTCTTACCTAGCCTTTCTCTGTTTTTAGATCTGCCAAGCCAGAAAGTAGAGGGCACCATTATGAAGCCCAGCTTTCTCTTCTTTATCTGTCTCAAACTTGCAAATAGAGTAGTTACTTCCTTTCAAGATTCTCATCATTACTACTTTGGCAGCAAGTTCCTCTTTATTGGCCAAATCAGGCCCAGGATAAAATGACTTCTTGGCACTTCTTTTGCCTTTTGAAGAATAAAATCATCCTTAAGGCAAGCCAGGTATTTATTAGCTGCTCTATTTTGTTGTTATTGTTTTATTTAATTTTTCTAGAAACTCTTACCTTCCGTCTTAGAACCAATACTGGGTATTGGTTCTAAGGCAGAAGAGTGGTAAGGGCTAGGCAATGGAGGGTTAAGTGACTTGCCCAGGGTCACACAGCTGGGAAGTGTCTGAGGCCAGATTTGAACCCAGGACCCTCCCATCTCAATCCTCTGAGTCACCCAGCTTCTCCCCCCCCCATTTGTTGTTTCTGTCTTAGAATAAATATTAAGTAATGGTTCCAAAGCAGGATAGCTGTCAGGGATAGGTGATGGGAGTTAAGTGACTTGCCTAGGGTCACACATCTAGGAAGTATCTGAGGTCATATTTAAATCCAGTACCTCCTGTCTCTAAGCCTGGCTCTCAATCCACTGAGTCATCTAGTTGCTCCTTAAGTGCCCTTTTTGAAACAGAGACACTAATACAATGTTGGTGGAATTGTGAATTGGTTCAGCCATTATAGAAAATAATTTGCAAATATTTGCCACCCTCTAAACTAAACTAAAGTATACATACATTTTGATATCACTGCTATGTCTATAAGAGTGAATGAGGTGGCATAGTGGATGGAATAGTGGACCTGTAGTAAGGAAGACATGAGTTCAAATCCTTCCTAGGACATGTACCAGCTGTATAATCCTGGAAAGATAACAATTTCTTTATGCTTCAATTTCCTTATCTGTAAAATGAGTATAATAGTAGTACCTGCCTTCCAGGGTTGGTGTGTGAATAAAATGAAATAGTATAAAGTGCAATATATCAATATTATAAATAAAATATATAATGCAAGTACTGCTTTAAAAAGCATTAGGGAAACACTAGATTTTTCTTATTATTCCCCAAAGAAACTTTGCACAGAGAGGAAAAGGACCTCAATGTACAAAAATATTTGTAGCAGGTCTTTTTTTAAAAAGCCCTTCTTAGAATTAATATTAAATATTGGTTCCAAGGCAGGAGAACAAAGACTAGTTAATTGGGCTTAAGTGATTTGCTCTCACATAGCTAGGAAGTGTTTAGGGCCAGTTTTGAACCCAGGTCCTCCCCACTCTATCCACTTATTCACCTGCCCACCTCTTCTGTAAATGATGGGTCCTCTCTATTGAAAGATTTCCTGGATTCTACCTATTAAATCCTGATGTTATCAGGCTTAGTAATTGAACATGGCTAATATTCTCCTTTTCACCCTAAAAGACTCTAGGTTAGATTTGCAGAGAAGTGGAGATATTTTAGCTGTTCTTATTAGCTATACTCTATCCCTGGCTAATAACAGCAAAAAAAAAATTTTTATATATACTTTGTGGTTTGCATAGTTCACTAAGCACAACAATTCTGTGAGATGGGTGATAAAGGTACTAATAATCCCAGTTTATTGATGAGGAAACTCAAGCTTTGAGAAGATAAGTGACTGATCTAAGATCCTACAGCTTGAAATATCTGGTTCAAACCCAGTTCTCCTGAGAGGCTAAAATGCTATTAATGCTCCATGTTAATCCAAAAATACAGTCAATTAAACAACCAACATTTATCAAGCACCTATTATGTGCCAATGTCTGAGGTCACATTTGAATGCAGAACCTCTTATCTCCAAGCCTGGCTATCTATACTCAGAGCCATCTAGTTACCTCTTAAAAACCTTTTTCTGAAACAGATACTAATACCCTGTTGGTGGAATTGTAAATAGCTTCCATCATTATGGAAAACAATGTGCAATTATGCCTCTTTCTCCTCCAATCACTAAACTATGCATATGGTCTTATATCACAACTATGCCTACTCTTCCATCCACAGTGTGAAGCACCACACATACAGAAAGAAGCCAGAGACAGTCCATGCCCTCAAGGAGTTTATAATCTACTGGGGAAGACACCATGCAAGCAAACACAGGACAAAGAGGAAATAATTCAAAAAGAGAAAGCATTGGAATGAAGGGGGCTTGGGGAAGGCTTCTTGTCCAAGGTGAGACTTTAGTTGGGACTTGGAGGAAACCAGGGCAGTTGGTAGTCAAGAAGACAAGAAGAGGGAGAGTGTTCCAGGAATGCAGGGAGAGTTAGAGAGAATATTTGCAGCTGAGAGATTGAGTGCCTTTCTTCATGGAACAGCCAGGAGGTCAGTGTCATTGATGGAAGTGTATATATTGGGGCAACTAGATGGCTCAGTGGACAGAGAGGTAAGCCTGGAGATGGGACATCTTGGGTTCAAATCTGGCCTCAGACACTTCCTAGTCGTGTGACCCTGGGCAAGTCACTTAACCCCAAATGCCTAGCCTTTACCACTGTTCTGTCTTGGAACCAATACACAGTGTTGATTCTAAACCAGAAGGTAAGGGCTTTTAAAAAAAAAGGGAATGAATCAGGGTGTAAGGTGTGAGAAGAATGCCTATGTGAGGGAGGAGGTAGGTTATGAAGGACTTTGAATACCAAACAGAACATTTTGAATTTGTTCCTGAGGCAATAGGGAGCCACTGGAGTTAATTGAGTAGTGGGGTGACATAATCAGACCCATGCTTTAGGAAAATCTCTTTAGTGGTTTTCATCAGCTGTTTATTTCCCTAATCCTATTTTCTCTTCGGAAATACCTGTATTCAAAGAGCAGTAAGTAGCACCTCCAGTACTTTGAGAAGTCTTTGCTTTCTTTAACAATTCACAGTCCTTTGCAGTTCTGTTGCCTTTCCCCATGTAAATCAGAAGTGGATATTGGTTATCAGGTCCATTCCATCCTCGCTACATGACCCTGGAAAGATGACATACCTTCTTATTGCTCAGTAGGATTGACATCAGACCTCCTTGACTCTCCTCCACAAGGATTTCACTACCTGTGTCACCTTGGACAAGTCACTCTCTCTTTGGACCTCAATTACATTATCTATAAAATAAAGAAGATTCCTTTTCATTCTAAAGCTGGGATCCTGTTATGAGTCACCAAGAGCCACCACTTCTAGCTTCTTCCCCGTGATCAGAAAATTCCTGTTGGCATCTGTGAATCCCCATCATTATTTATTAGCGTATAAGAATCTGTTTTCTTCTCACATGGTCCATCTCTTCCCTCTATGGGAAATCCTCAAACTTCTTTTGAGGCTCAACAGTCCTTCTTCCCTTTCCTTCTCTGGGCCACATTCTCCCACCATTCCCTGTCATAACCCAACTTATGAGACTCTATACTTTCAGATTCTATTTTGAAGCACATTTTCCATCCTTTCCAGGAAGGAAAACATTATCTCGCTGATAATTTAGGGTAGAGAGGTGTCCTCTTCTCAAATCTTTTCTTCACTTTTGGCTCAGATGCCAACCCATGTTTCATTCGAATGCAGCTTTTCCTTGGCACTGATGACTGGCAGTTTGGGTAGGACTGGAGAATTTCCAGAAAAGGGCAACCAAAATGATTGAGGTCATGTGGGAGCATGGCAGAGATTGCTCTATTAGGTCAGACTTAAAAACAAACAAACACGTTGGCAAACCTAGAACTCCTAATTCTGGAAAAGTGAAGACAGAGATGCTTCCAAAATTGGAAGGAAGAACTTGGGCTTGTTCACCACAATTCCCAGTAAGTACTGCATTTGAGTTACAAGATATATATTTTTAAACCCTTACCTTCTACCTTAGAATCAATACTGTATATTGGTTCTAAGGTGGAAAAGTAGTAAGGACTAGGCAATGGGGGTTGATTGACTTGCCCAGGGTCACACAGAGAGGAAGTGACTGAGAATAGATTTGAACCCAGGACCCTCCCATCTCTGGGCCTGGCTCTTAATCCACTGAGCCACCTAGTTGCCCCCTAAAAGAGGATATTTTTTAAAGAAAAGTAAAAGGATTCATATTTTACCTTGTGAAATATAATATTCATAAAGGGGTAATGGCTGCAAAACATAAATAGTTCAAGAAGGCTCTTAGTACATTTATGGACAAAAACCCAAAATGAGTACGAGGAAGTTAAGGAAGTTTATATGGTGGAGAGTGGGGAACAGGGCATCCTAAACTTTTTGAATTGACATTAGGAAGGACAAGTGTGGCTTCTTCTCCATTTAAGGCAGCTATTACCATGGGTCTAATCCAATGGGTATTGCTGATACTGTACATTTTAGTGAACTCCCATGGAGGATTAATTAAAGATTCAGACCACAACAGGCCCCAAGAAACAGACTTCTTTCTTTCTAAGAGCCGTAGCACTAGGATTTCTACTCAAGATTTGGCCTTGCTTCTTCTCTTTATTTTCCTCCCCAAGCAGCAAGGTAGGTGGAGTCCAGATCACAGGCCGGAACTTACTGCCCACCCAAGGGAAAGAGGAGATGATTCAAACAGCCAAATGTTACTCCATCCCAGGGGAAATTGGGTGGAAAGTTGAGGAGGGAGAGGAACTTTCTCCTGAATGGTAAGAAGAGACATTTATTACCCTTTGCAGTTTGAGGAGCTGGGACCCCGTGAACTCAGTGTCCCTTGTGAGACTGAGAGGACAGAGTGACTTTGCTCTTACCAAGCCTTCTCTTAAGTGGTTAAGTGACCTCTCCAAGGGCAAGGTGGACGGGTACAGTAGGTGGCTGAGGGTTAGACCAGCTGTCCAGAATTTGGAATATCAACTCTCAGCCTGTGGTCAGAAAGAAGCAACAGAATCCAGAGGCGTGTGCTCTGACTCACTTTAGCTGAGCCTGGACAGTCAGCATTGACCTTTTGTGGATGACTCTGGTAATGGAGAAAATGAACTCTAGAGGTAAAGTGGGGGTCACTGGAGAAGGGTTGGATTGAGAAAGGGGAAGAAGGGGAGAGGCGACCACTAAAAGGTGAATAAGCTATACATACGAGGGGATATTTCCAGAGACAAGCATCTCAAGCCTGGCTTCAGGCTTGATGCTATGTGGTAAGTAGAGACAGACTGGTAGAGCAGACAGTGCTGGACTTAGAGTCAGGGAGAACTGACTCCATATTCCATTTCTGCCACCAAGTAGCTGGGTGACCATTTGAAGAACACTTAATCTTTTTAGTTTTCCTGGCTATAAACTGAGGATCTGCAGGACCAACCTCACAGGGTTGTTCTGAGGCTGCAAATGGGGATATAAAAAAATAACAACAACAACTCTTTGTGAACTATCAAATACAGTCCCATTCTCTAGTCAAGACCCCATTATTTGGAGATTCACAAATATTCCAATGGGACAGCAAGCTGAGTTTAAGTTCTAAACTATCTGTGAAGAGGTTTGCTCAGCAAGTTAATAAGATTGCAAGAGGAATGTTTAAACTACCCTTGAAGAAAATAAATCATTTCAAATACTGCCATGTGTCAAGTATGAATTGGTATACAATCCCTAGATATGATAATTTTTTGAGCGTGGAGAAGGAGGAGCAAAGACTGAGACTTGAGAGTTTGGGAATAACTGAAGGATACAAAAAATATTTGTAAAATATATGTCTACTGGGGACAGTTTGGTGGCTCAGTGAATTGCGAGCCAGGCTTAGAGACAGGAGGTTATAGGTTCAAATCTGGCCTCAGAAGCTGTGTGACCCTGGGCAAGTCACTTAACCCCCATTGCATAGTCCTTACTGCTCTTCTGCCTTAGAACCAATTCTAAGATGTTTAGGGTTTAACACACACACACACACACACACACACACACACACACACATCTATCCAAAGCCCACAATGCCATTACTGAAGTGTGTGTGTGAATAAATTTATGTCCATGATAGCAAAACTATGGCACATGTGCCAAAGAGGGCATGCAGAGTGCTCTCTGTGGGTATGCCACACCATCACCTGCTGGAGTTTGTTACTAGAAAGGCAAAGGGACTAGGGTGGAATTGCTCCATTCCCCCTCTCCACCAGGCTGAGGATATTTTTTCACATCACCCAGCAGCCACTGGGAGGCAGTGGGTAAGGTGAGTGGCTCACAGGTGGCAGAACTGGAGGGGAGTGGAACACTCTGGCCATTCTTCTCCCCCTTTATATACAAACTGAGGACATTCCTTAATTCACCTACACCTCTGCCCAGCAGCCCAATGGGAGCACTTTCTTCCTCTGCTGTGTGGGTAAGGGGAGGGGGCACAGCACATTGTCTGGGGTGGAAGGCAAGTAGAGCAAGGCATGTAGTCTATAAAAGGTTTACCATCACTGATTTATGTTCTCACCTTGGAAACAAAATAAGGTGGTTAATACTGTGCTAATTTCAAGTCACTTATCTATTCACAGAAGGAGATGTCTAAATGTCTTTAAGTAGAAGATGCTTTATTTCGCCAAGTTAGAATTCCTGAATTTACTTAAATGTTAGAAACTAAATTCCTTAATGCACATCTGTTAGGTAGAACAGATCTTTCACTAGCTCAGAAGGACAACAAGAACTCTTCCTTTGGAAAGAGGAGGAGGGATGACACAGAGATTCCTAGAATGTTAGTTATGAAAGAGACCTTAGAGACGAGACCATTTGGTCTGAACTCCTCATTTTACAAATGATGTAACATTTCCTTGAGGAGGCTGAGAGAGTTACAATTATGAGTGATCGCAGCTTTCTTCCTCTCTCCATTAGTCATTTTGGGTAACGTCCATGAAAGCAGAGTTTGAGAGAGATGCCTCTCTTGGTGTGCTGGCTGCCAGAAGTGTGGTCTCTAGAGGAGCTCATAAAATTAGAGCATTCTAGAATTGCAAAGGATCATGTAGTATAGACTCCACATTTTATAGAGGAGTCAATTGAGACCCTTAGAAAAGATGCGATTTGTTTTGAGGGACACAGTGAAGTACAAGTAGGGCCAAATTAGAGATCTTAAGTTCCTGATTGGTGATATGGTGTCTTTTCTTCTTATCCTGTCTCCTCTATGATAAGACATACCATACTTATAAGGATGTAAAGGAGAAAACAGAGGAAAGCAGAAGCAGCAGTGAAAGGAAGTCTCTTTCTTGGACTGCTAAGAGAAATGGGGCATGGATGAGGTTGGGATGGAAAGTACCTAGACACTTTGTCCCAAGGGGAAATATCTTTTTGGATTCAGGCAGCTGGTGCCCTGGGTCTTGCTTCTTTTGAGTCTTATTGTTAGGCTCTCACCCTTTACTGTTTGTCTGGGCAGGTATAAATTATATGAATGAGCATTCTCTAGTGAGTGGCAAAATAATCTGAACTCACAATGCGTTTTAAGATTAACAAAGCACATTCCTCACAATTCCATAAGGTGTTATTGTTCTCAATTTAAAGTTGAGGAAACCAATGCTTAGAAAAGTCCAACTTGATTTTCCCAGAATCAGAGCAAGAATTTAAAGTCAGGTCTTCTCATGTCCAAGATCAATGTTCTTGCCACATTCTACACTCGTTCTTTGCAGGGAAATCCTCCAATTGATGACTTGAAAGTGATTTGCATTATTAGTGATGCTAGTTAAAGGGAGAAGCCTACCTCCTGAAGTTCCTTGAAGATACATGGGGTCAGGGGAAGCTAGGTGGCTTGGTGGTTGAGAGCCAGACCCAGAGATAGGAGACCCTGGGTTCAAACCAAATCTCTGCCACTTGTTACCTGGGTGATCCTGGACAAGTCATTTAACCCCCATTACCTCATCTTTACCATACTGCTTCCTTGGAAACAAAACACAATATTGATTCTAAGACAGAAAGTAAAGGTTTTTTTTTTTTTTAAGAATCATAGGTATGAAGAATCTTCTAAACTCATCTTGTCTAATTCCTCTCATTTTGCAGTTGAGTCAGTTGAGACTCATAGAGGTTATACTATGACTTGCCCAGGGTCACCCAGGTAACAAGTGACAGAGATATGGTTTGAACAAATCGAGCACTTTCCATGATGCACTAAGAATTTAAGAACTGGGATGCTGGTAGTCAAGTTGATGTGCTCCCAGGATATGAGGGATGAGAGGGTGAGTCATGGATAAGAATGAGGTAGGATTCTCAGAAATTAGAGCAGGGGGAATGGAGTCATTGCTACAGCATGATGCTGAAGTTTAAAAAAGAGAGTTCTGAGGAAGTCAGCCATTATAGGAGACAGCAAACTGGACAAGTACCCTGGAGTCAGCAAACAGGAATTAGCCAAGGAAAAAGCATCATCATAAGCAAGATAGGGAAGCAGGAGAACAGCAAAATCAAATCAGTTTGAGAGCAGAAGTAGACACTGAATGACAGTTTGCCATGCTCAGCCAGTGCTCTTATCTAGCAGTCTTGATTGTTGTTGGTCACATGTGCTGGCCATTCTTCTAACTTCTTTGTAAAGGGGCATAGCTGTCAGCAATCAAGACCAACAAATAGGAATATTCCATGAACAGCATTATTCTAAAGTTACTTTGAGGAAAAAATATGTTCTCTCGACCAATCAGATAAATTGTAGCATAGCTACGTCTGTAAACATTTCTTTGGGTTCTTTAAATTAGGTTTATGTCTATGACTCCACGTACTTGCTTTGGTCCAGATGGTCTTTTACACCTGCTTGGAAGCTCTCACTAAGTGCCTGGATTCAGTTCTATTGAATATTTACTGAGTGCCTGTACCAATATGGCTAACAGAACAAGATAGAAGGGCATAATAGAGAAAAACAAACAGTTGGATTGGGAAATGGGACCTTCTTTCTCTAGTTTCATTAATTCCCAGAAAAATGCCTTCTTTTTTTCCCCTTGTGTTATTACACAAAAATAAGGGTGTGTATGTGTGTGTGTTGGAGAAAATGTTCCTGTATGTGTATATTTTATTATAGACTCTGGCTCAGGCACCAGCTTAATTTAATGCTTTATCAGATGATGGTACAAATTTATAGCCAGAGGTTTTTACATCACAGACAGCTGGAATGAATGACAATAAATTAATTTAAAGTGCTACAAAAGTGCTCCCCGAAGTATATGATGCTTATGAGCTCTGGGCTAATAATTTATAAAGGTTCATCTTTTATAATCCTGATCTTAAGGCTTGAAAACAGCTAGTTAAAAAGCAGTCACATGACATAAATTCTTTTTATTAATATTACAAATGCATGAGCAGAGTGGCAAGGGTCGTGGCCATTAGCATCTCAGATATTCCATGGTCCATATCATGGATACCTCTATTCCTTACTCTCACTCCCAATTCCTCAAAGACCCAGAGGTCATGACAATCCTTGTCCTTGCCAGTGTCTAATATTCCAGTATATGGTGGCTGGTGAGGGGTGAGCATTATTCCTCTAGTTCCATGGTCCTTGGCATTTCACATTTTATTGGCTTCCTTTTGCTTCGTGTTTCTTTTAGTGAATCAATTCCATGGCGTGGCCTGAAATGGAGGAATTAGAGGATGTCAGAGGAAGATGAGACTTTGGAGTTGTCCAGTTTTGTAGATGAGAGAAGTAACATCCAGGTTGGCTTCAAGGAACAGTGTCCAAGAGAGCAACATTGATTTTTCAGTCCACCAGGTTCAAGTCTAGAGGGATGACTAGACTAGGGTGAGACTCCTGAGTGTTTTGGAAAGTGTTGAATTGTAAAGATAAAGGTCCATCACACACACACACACACACACACACACACACACACACACACATACACACACACAGACACACACACAATGGCCTGGTTGTGAAAAGTCACCTAAAAGCACCTTTGATCACCACAAATGAGTCCAGAATTACAGAGATGACAAGTAGCAACATGGACAGTAACCCTGAGGACTTTACCAGCCTCCCTCCCATGTTAGAGCTCTCTAAGAAGAGCAGATATAAACAGGCAGAATAGAATCTCTAGGCTGGGGTGGTAAGATGGCTCTAGTTGTTGTTGCCTGGTCATTAATAAGCTGGAAAGTACCCCGAGGAGAGCCATCAGCATAATCAAGGTGCTTTGGTTAATGCAACATGAGGAAAAATTGAAGGTGATGCTTAGCCTGGAGAATGGCAGATGTGGTGACATGTAGTTGTTGACAAATATTTGAAGTACTGTCATATGAAAAAATGATTTGTACTACTTGGACCCAGAGGACAAAACTTAGCAGTGAGTGGAAGTTGCAGAGAGGCAGATTTCATCTCAATGTAAGAAAAATAGTTTAACAATTATTCATTTAGTCATTTCAGACTCTTTGTGATCCCTTTTGGGATTTTCTTGGCAAAGCTAGTGGGGCTGTTTACCATTTCCTTCTCTTGTTCATTTTACAAATGAGGAAACTGAGGCAAATAGGGTTAAGTGATTTGCCCAGTGCCACACAGCTAGTAAGTTTCTGAGGCAAGATTTGAACTCAAGAAATTATGTTCCTAACTTCAGCCTCAGGGCTCTATCCATTGTGATACCTGGACCCTAATAATTAGAGCTCTCAACAAATTTAATTAAAATTAATTAAAATATTTTCCCTATTACATGTAAAAATAAATTATATCTTTCATTTTAAAAAAAGCTTTCTGTTCTAAATTCTCTCCCATCTTCTGATCCTCCCTTTTCCCCTCCTCCTTTCCATTTCTCCTCCCTGAGATGGCAAGCCAATCTGATGTAGATTTTATATGTGTAATCAGGTACATCTTTCCATATTAGTTGTTTTGTTGAAGAGTTCTTAAATGGGAAAAAAAAAGAATAAAGAAAATGAAATAAAGTATGTTTCAATCTGCATTCAGACTCCAGTTTTTTCTCGATGGGAAGATGGCATTTTTCATCATGAGTCTCTGGGATTGTGTTGAATCACTGTATTGATGAGAGTAACTAGGTCATTCATAGGCGTTCATCGAGAAGTACTGCAGTTAGGGGGCAGCTGGGTGGCTCAGTGAATTGAGAGCCAGACCTAGAGAGATGGGAGGTCCTAGATGCCAACCTGGCCTCAGACACTTCCCAGGTGAGTGACCCTGGGCAAGTCACTTAACCCCCATTGCCTAGCCCTTACCACTTCTGCCTTGGAACCAATACTTAGTTTTGTTTCTAAGATGGAAGGTCAACTTTTGAAAAAAAAAAAAAGAAATATTGCTGACACTGTGTACAATGTTCTTCTGGTTCTGTTCACTTTACTTTGCATCAGTTTGTGTAGTTATTTCCAGATTTTTCCAAAATCATCCTGCTTATCATTTTTATAGCATAATAATATTCCTTAACTATCATATATTATAACTTGTTCATCTGTTCTCCAATTAATGGACAACCCCTCATTTTCCAATTTTTTTTTTGCTACCACAGAATAGAACTGCAATAAATATTTTTTTGGTAAAAGTAGGTCCTTTTCCCTTTTTTAAAAAAATCTCTTTGGAACATAGATCTAGTAATGGTATTAGTGGATCAAATGGCATGCACAGTTTTTGCATCCTTTAAAAAAATATTTTTTTAAACCCTTACCTTCTGCCTTGGAGAGTCAATACTGTGTATTGGCTCCAAGGCAGAAGAGTGGTAAGGGCTAGGCAATGGGGGTCAAGTGACTTGCCCAGGGTCACACAACTGTCTGAAGCCAGATTTGAACCCAGAACCTCCCATCTCTAGGCCTGGCTCTCAATCCACTGAGCCACCCAGCTGCGCCCCAACCCCCGTTTTTGCATTCTTTGAGCAAAGTTTCAAATTGCTTCCCAGAATTATTGGATCAGATTGCCACTCCACCAACAGTGTGTTGGTGTTTCGATTTTCCTACATCCCTTCTAACATTTTTCATTTCCCTTTTTGTCATATTTGTCAATCTGAGAAGTATAAGGCAGTATCTCGGAGTTGTTTTAATTACATTTCTCTGATCAAGAGTGATTTAGAGCATTTTCTCATATGACTATAAATGACTTTGATTACTTCATCTGAAAATTACCTGTTCATATCTTTTGATTATTTATCAATTGGAAAGTGACTTTTATTTTTATATATTTGACTTAGTTCGCTATATATTTGAGAAAGCAGTCATTTGTCAGAGATACTTGCTGCAAAATTTTTTCCATGGGTTTCTGCTTTCCTTCTAGTCTTGGTTGCATTTGCTTTGTTTGTACAAAACCTTTTAAATTTACTATAATAGAAATTATACATTTCACATTTTTTGATGCTCTACGCCTCTTATTCGTTTCTAAATTCTTCCCTTATCTAGAACTCTGACAAGTAGACTATTCTATGCTCCTCTAATTTGCTTATGGTATCACTCTTTATATTTAGATCATGTATTCGTGTAACTGTCAACAAATGTAATGGTCTCCTTCAAGGTAAAATGGGTTCCCCTTCATTGTTTTTTTTTACTGTTTTACTGTTTTTCCTATGCTTCTCTGGGTCTTGTGTATTGAGGAAGTCTTAGATTCTAGGCTTTGCTTCAAGGTCCTAGAAATCTTAGTTTCAGGGAATACTGAAGGGTATGGGCAGTGATGACTCCATGTGACAAGTCTGTGGCATCAGTGTCCTCAATAACTCTTTACAAACCCTCCCCTGTTCCCTTAGTTGTGCATGGATCATAAGATTCAGGGCCTTTGCCTTAACAGATCAAAATTCCCTTGGTAGCTTCAAAAATGGAAGGAAGGAAATGAATAAGAAGAAGGGATGGTTTTTATTTTAGTTAAATAAAGACTTGGGATCACTAGCATGTCATTTTATTTGTGGAAAATGGAACAGATTTGATGTATCTCCAATCTATACTTATCTATCAGCAAGGAGTGCAGTGATCAAGGTGTCTACCCAGAGTTGATCTTACATCAAGCTTTTAAAAAATATTTTTTGTGTGTGACTGACAGCGTACTCCTAGAAAGAGACAAAAAAAAATCAACCTTGCCTAGAATTCTCCTGTCTTTCTTGGTGTCTTTACTTGGTCTTTTTTATGTTAGAAGACCAATGGAACTAATTTTATTTCATACATACATTTTACAGTCCAGTAGACAAGGTATATTGTATTTTCTCTTACACTAAAGTCATATTCTCTCTAAATATATGGACAAGAAGCTTGAGGTATTATAAAAAGAGTTATGAAGAGACATAGGATGGATGCCAACTTTAAAACAGATGGTTTTCTTAGCAGAAATTTCCCCCCTACCATTTACTTTCTGGTCTCTGAATACAGCATATGAATCCCCCATTTTCCTAATAAATTCTCACCTATTCTTTGTTGTCATTAATGCCAGTTATGACCGAGTCTTTATGATCCCATTTGGGGTTTTCTTGGCAGAGATATGCTGAAGTGGTTTTTAATTCCTTTTCCAGCTCTGATGGATAAAGAAATGGAGATAAACAGGTTTAAGTGACTTGCCCAGTATCACACAATTAATAGATGTCCGAGGTTGGATTTGAACTCAGGATGATGAGTCTTCTTGACTCTATACCCAGTACTCTATCCGCCTAATATTCCATCCACCCAATACTCTATCTGCCCATGAATGTTTAATAATTATGGAATGCCCATATGCTATCCTTCCTTGTCTACTCCCTTCCAAGGTCTACTTTTCCACATTTGGAAAAAAAAAAGTCATACCTTTTCTAAAGCTGCTAATGAGTGAAGACATAGAGGTGGACTCAGTGGATAGAGTCAGCTCTCAAGATGGGAGGACCTGGATTCAAGTCAATCCTCAGACATATCTTAGCTGTGTGACCTTGGTGAAGTCACTTAACCCCAATTGCCTCACCCTTACCACTCTTCTGCCTTGGAATTGATACTTAGTATTGATTCGAAGGCAGAACATAAAGGTTTTAAAAAAATAAAAACACCATACCTACATAGTAATGTTTAGAACAAATGGAATAAAAATTTCCAGGGCAACAATTTAAGCTAGTTAAGTCTTTCCCCAAATCCATTATCATCTTTCCTAAATTGAAACATATGGCTTCCACACTAAAGAGAGTTGAACCAAAACATCTTATTAACCAATTGATATATAGGTGAAGCTATGTAGCATCACCAAAATACACATTAAACATCTCTGTCATTTCATGGAATCTTTCTTTAATGATATTGAAATGTCTTTTGGATAAGTGTAAAATTCTTAACATATGCCAAGAAAAGATGCCATAATCTTTGAACCTCAATTAGGAAATACTGATGGAACAATGGATGAAGGCAAGACATATTGGATGTGAAGATACCAAGGAGAAGATAATGATAAGAGGTTTACTTGCATCTTGAAATCAGAGCTGAATGGAGAAATACATTTATGGCAATAAACACATATAATATCTGTCTTTTTTTTTAAACTCTTAACTTCTGGCTTAAAATCAATACTATGCAATGGTTCCAAGGCAGAAGAGTGGTAAGGGTTAGACAATGGGAACTAAGTGACATGCCCAGGGTTACAGAGCTAGGAAGTATCTGAAGACAAATTTGAACCCCAAACTCCTTTTATTTAAGTCCTGGATCCCTGTCCACTAAACCATCTAGCTGCCCCCACAATGCCAGTCTTTTAAAAATATTTATTTATTTAATTTAGAATATTTTTTCATGGTTCTATGATTCATGTTCTTTCATGCTCTTTCCCTTCCCTCCCTCCTTCTCCCTCCTCCCTCCTGGAGCCATTGAGCAATTCCTCTGGGTTTTACATGCATCATTGTTCAAAACCCATTTCCATATTATTACTATTTGCAATAGAGTGATCATTTAAAGTCAACATCCCCAATCATGAACCCATTGAACCATGTGATCAATCATATGTTTTCCTTCTGCATTTCTGCTCCCACAGTTCTTTCTCTGGGTGTGGATAGCATCTTTCTCATAAGCCCCTCAGAATTGTCCTGGATTATTGTATTGCTGCTAGTAGAGAAGTCCATTACGTTCGATTGTGCCACAGTGTATAGGTCTCTGTGTACAATGTTCTCTTGTTTCTGCTCCTTTCACTCTGCATTGATTTCTGGAGTTCACCAAATACCAGTCTTAATATATTATTATAAAATGGCTTATAAAAGATCTGTAAAGGATCCCAACAAAAAGCTATGTTATAGCAAAATACAGGCAGATAAGCTTAAGGCAGCTGCAGAAAGTAGGATACTTTCTCATGAAACAGGAAAAAGAGGATTGAGTATTAGAGTAAGTGTTAAATAGATATTTTAATAATCTGCAAAAATACTTTTGGAAGGCACAGACCACTGAGAAGAACTCTTCCCTGCCCATTTTTAGCTTTAATCACCAGAAGTGTATATACCCCACTTATCCTTAAGTGGGGGGGGGTCTGTGACCCACCTGTGTGATAGTGCCCCCTGGGCAGTCCTAAACAAAGCTTTAGCTGTAATTGGTCCATATGAAATGGAAGGAAGTCACAGGAAGTGATGAAAAGGAATGGTCTTTAAAAGTGCCAAGAACTTCCTGTGAGGAAGTCTTTCACCTTGAACTTGACCCTGGAAGAGCTCTGGTTGAGGACCTTGGATTGCTTCTATTTTCCCTAGAACTACCATGTGGGTGAGTGAAAAAGGCTGACTCCCTTTCCTGGCTTTCCTGGAGGTACTAGCCTCTGGAGGGCCCCCTCTTCTTGGAGAAGGCCTTGTGGCTAAAACCTTTGTTAATTGACCCTTAGGCCCTCTGGCTTGGGCTTCTGGAGCCCCGCTTGAGTAAAGCCAGGCCTTGAGAAATAGTCTAGCTTAAGTTAGATTTCTTACTCTGCCCTCTTTCTCATTTCTCTACTTTCACACTTCCCCTCTATTTTATAAATAAATTGCTAAGAAATCATTTGGAATTGACCATACTTTTAATTAATCTAATCCAACCCCTTACATTCTGCCCCGAACACTGCTTCACTGATCAACAGTCCAGGCTGACAATAAGTACTTTCCATTGGATATATTGGATGTAAGTGAGTTTATGAAATTGAGAAGTTACAAGAAAAGAAGAAGAAGAATTTTTAAAAGCCTTCATGGACAAGATCTGAAATCAGTCAACAGTATATTGACAAAGAAGCCCTAAATGGATGACTGTCTAATTGGAACTTGTTTGTGGCAACCAGGGGACAGGGTCTACGATGGCCACTCAGGGCCCGGTCATCACCAGTATAAATTACAGAATGATTATCGTTAGGGAGCCCAGACTTAGCAATCAATCTAGATTATGTAAGGAAGCGGCGGAGCCTGTGCAAGTCATCACTGAAGGTGGTAAAAACTTAGTGCCTGCTAAATACCTAGCAAAACATGGCTTTGTGGCTGGAATTATACATTAGAAGCTTGCTATCTTTCATAGCCTGCCAGACGATAAATCCCCATACTACAAATACAGATCACAAAATAGCTGGGTGAACTCAACCAATAAACTCTACTGGAGTCAGACCATTATCACAGACCAAACCGGTGTCTACTGTCCCCCAGACGTATAATGCTGATACATAAAAATTTAAGAATGTTTTTACTATATATCTCCATATCAAGTACCCATAATCTCTAAGCCACCTGGCTTAAAAAACTTTCCAAAAATAGAGAGAGCACAGGGGATCCAGTCCATGTTGGAATTGGAAGAGATACACGTCATCTTGTCCAATCTCTTACTGGAGCTCTATGCAGGATGCAGTTTGCCTACAGAGGATGAGTTTATATCCTAATACAATCATAACTATCAATTCAACTACAAAAGACAGTGATGTTATTTACCTCTGCAAAAGTCTGTAGAACATTAATTATAAATGAATAGCAAGCAGGATAGTGACTTGTCCCAGGACCATTTGTCTGAATAATATTAAAAAAAGATAAGATGCAATGAAACAATAATAATGAGCTACTGGGGAAAAGCACTAGTTTTTTCAATCTTTTTCAAACCCTTACCTTCTGTCTTAGTATCAAATCTAAGCCAGAGGAATGTCAAGGGCTGGACAATTGGGGTTAAGTGACTTACCCAGGGTCACACAGCTAGGAAGTGTCTAAGGCCAGTTTTGAACTCAAGTTCTCCTAACTCCAGTCTTTTTTTTTCAATTTTAATTGAATTTATTATATATGTAGCATATATAAGCTCTGAGCCCACTGTCTCAATACATGCTCCAACCAATAGGTTATGAGAGCAAGACTCCTACCTTCTCCTTAGGTTTTCACAATAACCCTAAAGTGTTAGAGGTTCCTTTCAAGTATTATTGTTCATAAGCCCCCATCTGGTGTGTTCTCCCCAGTTAATATCATTCCACATAATCAACTGACTAATTGATTTCTCCCCAATATTAATCAGCCAATTAACATCAATTAGCCTTTAAATAAAGATCTTTTTTTCCCTAACTCCAGTCTTGGTGCTGTATTCACTGTGCTACCTAGTTGCTGCTTAAGAGCACTAGTATTCTTTTTGTTACCATTTATTTTTTTATGTAACTATAATATGTAACAATAGTAATATAATACATATGATTTGTTAGAAATTATAATAAATATGTTTATCTGAGTGAAACAAATTCTCACATTAACTATGTCAAAAAATCTATGTCTCATTCTTTTTCCTCTCCCTCTCCCTCCTTTCAAGAGCACTGATCTTGATGTCAGCAATGCCCGAGTTCAAATCCCACTTCAGATGCTTACTACTCACATGAGCCTGGGCAAGTCATTTAACTACTGCCTTGCTCAGTTTCCTCATCTATAAAAGGGAGATGATAATAACACTTAGCTTACTAGGTGGTTGTGGAGGTCAAATAAGATATCATTTGTATGACAGCAAAGGAAAGTAATAAATATTGGAGGGGATGTGGCAAAGTTGGGACATTAATGCATTGCTGGTGGAGTTGTGAATTGATCCAACCATTCTGGAAGGCAATTTGGAACTATGCCCAAAGGGCATTAAAAGATTGTCTGCCCTTTGATCCAGCCATAGCACTGCTGGGTTTATACCCCAAAGAGATCATAAGGAAAAAACTTGTACAATAATATTCATAGCTGCGCTCTTTGTGGTGGCCAAAAATTGGAAAATGAGGGGATGCCCTTCAATTGGAGAATGGCTGAACAAATTGTGGTATATGATGGTGATGGAATACTATTGTGCTCAAAGGAATAATAAAGTGGAGGAATTCCATGGAGACTGGAAAAACCTCCAGGAAGTGATGCAGAGTGAGAGGAGCAGAAACAAGAGAACATTGTACACAGAGACTGATACACTGTGGCTCAATTGAACATAACGGACTTCTCTACTAGCAGCAATGCAATATTCCAGAACAATTCTGAGGAGTTTATGAGAAAGATGCTATCCACATCCAGAGGAAGAACTGTGGGAGCAGAAATGCAGAAAGAAAACATATGATTGATCACATGGTTCAATGGGTTCATGATTGGGGATGTTGACTTTAAATGATCACTCTATTGCAAATAGTAATAATATGGAAATGGGTTTTGAACAATGATGCATGTAAAACCCAGAGGAATTGCTCAATGGCTCCAGGAGGGAGGAGGGAGAAGGAGGGAGGGAAGGGAAAGAGCATGAAAGAACATGAATCATATAACCATGAAAAAATTCTAAATTAAATAAATGAATATTTTTTTCAAACAAAAAAAGATATCATTTGTAAAGCACTTTGCAAACCTGGAAGTGCTATATAAATGTCATTGTTGTGATGATGATGATAATAATAGTTGGCATTTATACAGAGCTCTAAAGTTTACCAAGAACTTTGCATATATTATCTTGCGTGAATTTTATAACTGTGAAGTTTCTATTCCTTAAGTATTTTCACTTTCCTTTGATGAATAAAGAAAAATTTACAGGACCTGGGGACAGCTATAGAGTACAGTGAATAGAGCACCATGCCTAGAGTCTGGAGATCCTGGGTTCAAATTTAGCCTCAGATGTGTCTTAAGTGTGTGATCCTGGGCAAGTCACTTAACCTCAATTGCCTAGCCCTTACCACTCTTCTGTCTTAGAATTGACACTAAAATAGATGAGGGTTTAAAAAAAGAGAGAGAAGAAAAGAAATTATAAGGTCTGCTCAAGAGTGTAGAAATTGGGATTCGTACTCATTTCTCTCCTGATGACTGTCCATTACCCTGCCTAGCCAACACTGGGATTCTGTGGTCCCTGCCTGCCAGAGGAAAGGTTGGTTTTAACTTTGTAGAACACCTCCAGGATGAGGGAAGCTTCTTCAATTGGCCTGACTGTAGGTGACCAGCTTCTTAGCTAAGTTTCCAGGAAGGGCTTGTGAATTGATGCTTGTTTCCAGAAGAGAAAGCACCTTCCCTTCCTTGACCCCTTTCCTGTCCATAGAGCTGGTCCCCTAGTTACGCTAGCGTGGCTGCTTCTCTTATCTCCTGGCAGGGCTCATAGAACACCGTACAGAATATATTAATCAATTTGCTTCTGCCAGATCACAGACAATGGTCGCTCGGTCAGATAAAAGTGCCAATTAATAGGAAATGAAGAAAGAGAAAAGAAACAGTGAAAAGCATAGACATGCTCTAACAGCCTTCATTCTTTGACTGATGCACACACACATACACACACACCACGCTTTGGACTTCTAATGCTAACAGTAGCTTATTTGGCGTTTTTTGGTAGTGCAGAGAATGGATGGGTTGTTGTTAATGGGTTGCCTTGAGGTAGAGAGTCCCTCTGGACCCTCTTCACATAATTTGCAAACTTGGGGGGGGGTGACTAGTCCTGGGGTAAAGAAGACCTGGTAGGGCTGGGGATGAGGGGGGGATAGAGGTGGTTGGAGCATGGAAGAGGAAGAAAGCCAATAAATATAGCTCATGCTTAGAAAATTGGACCAGAGCCCAGGATTTCTGAAGGGCTGCCATTTGGATGTTCTTATAATAAACATGAAATACCTACTGTGTGCCTGCAGAGTAAGGGGCCTGACACTAAGAGTGGTGAAATCTAGGTAAGATGAGGTGTCTGTCCTCAGAGTGTACAGTTTACTGAGGGGAGAAGGCACAGATTTGATTCAATTCAATTAATAGTTTTAAAGTACCTACAGTGTGCAATGCATAAGGTTAGGTGCTCTAGCTTTAGACCAGAAAAAAGACACTGCCCAGTGTCTATCTTCAAGCAGTCACAGCCTTCTACCAGAGAGGAAGATGAAGTCTATAAATAGTTTGTACAAATAAAATCATTCAAGGAAGCAGAGAATTAGGACAAAGAACAAGAGGGATCATGAAATACGCGTGGTAGGAGATAGTATCGGAATTGAGCTTTGGAGGAACTAAAGGCTTCTGAAAGGTAGAAGTCAGAAAAGAATACACACTAGGCATGAGGGACAATTTGTCAAAAGTCAAAGAATCAGGAGATTGAATGCCAAATTTGAGGAATATTAAATGGGCCAGTATGATTGGAACCTATGGTGTGTGACGGGAATTCATGAGAAATAAGGAAGGTTGTTACTAGATTAGGAAGCACTTTAAGTACCAAATTGAGGAATCTGTATTTTGTCAGAGAGGTAGTAGTGAGTCATAGAAGGTTTTTAAGCAAGGGTCCTACCTTTAAGCAGCTGTGTGGAGCATGGCTATAAAATTCCATAAGTGCTTTAGAAAGTAGTGTCAGCATGGGTCAATGGGGATATGACTGGGGATGTAGACTCTAAATGATCGCCCTAGTGCAAATATTAATATTATGACAATAGGTCTTGTTTAATGACACAAGTAAAATCCAGTGGAATTGTGTCAGCTCTGGGGGGGTGGGGGGAAGGGAGGGAAAGAACATAAATCTTGTAACCATGGAAAAATATTGTAAATCAACTAATTAAATAAAATTTTCAACAAAAAAGTAGTGTTAGTTCTGTAGTTATTTATGAATTACTTTAGGATCAAATGAACACATAACTCACGACTCTTGAAACTTACACTCAATTTCTTAATTTTCATAAAATCATACCAGAGAATTTCTTTAGGATTCAGAGTTAGCAGTAGTTTACTTAAGCTAGGTCATACAACATGCAATGATGCTACATGAATTTTTATGGCTCCTAATTCTGACCTTTAACTCCTAATTTAGGAAATCCAAACGTTGCTTGTATATTAGGTTCTTTTTTTTTTAAATCCTTATCATCTGTCTTAGAATCAATACTGTGTATTGGCTCCAAGGCAGAAGAGTGGTAAGGGCTAGGCAATGGCAATCAAGTGACTTGCCCAGAGTCACACAGCTAGAAAGTATCTGAGGTCAGATTTGAACCTGGGACCTCCTGTCTCTAGGCCTGGCTCTCAATCCACTGAGCCACCTAGCTGCCTCCATACACTGTGTTCTGAGAGTAATGGTTTTTTTCTAGTAGAGGAAAGGGCAGTAGAGCTTGAAAAATGGTGGCTATTCTTCCCTTTCCATCCATTCTCCCATGACAACATGAGAAAACATTCTATATACAATACAAATAAAACAAACATTATTTTTTAAAAAAAGAAAGTAGCA
Organism: Monodelphis domestica; assembly: GCF_027887165.1. Classification (NCBI taxonomy): domain Eukaryota; kingdom Metazoa; phylum Chordata; class Mammalia; order Didelphimorphia; family Didelphidae; genus Monodelphis; species Monodelphis domestica. The sequence goes on along the minus strand of NC_077227.1, from coordinate 61,458,452 downwards.
TTAGATGATTACACATCTAAAATTGATATCAGGTTGCTTACTATCACAGGCAGGGGAGAGGGAGGAAGGGAGAGAATTTGGAACTCAAAACTAAAAACAAGGAATGTTAAAAATGTTTTTTTCATGTAATTGGGGGGGAAATAAAATCTTATTTTAAAAAGTGAAAGTAGTGCTAGGGGAAGTGTGAAGGGGAAGCTCCCAGCAGTAGGGGTAATTACAAGAAGGCTTCCTGGAGCAAGGAGCATTTGAGTTGGGCACTGCTCAGCCATTTAGTCACCCTCCTGGGCATCTCTGCTCTTGCCCCAAACCAGCAGAGATGGTAGCACAGCAGACACCTGCAGATGCCCTGTTGGTTGGGTTTGGAGAGCTTTGTTTCTTTCTTTTTTCTTTTTGAGCACTCCCTCATCCCTAAACAATTAACAGTAGCATTTCATCAGTAACCAAAGTCCTGGAAGAAATTCTCTGAACAGATCAGCTGGGCATGGAAGCCTGGAGGGGGAAGAGGTTGAGAAAGGGGCCGTGTGCTTGAGAGAAGCTGGGTACCAGGGAGCAGGGCGGAGGGAGAAGGAAGCTCGAGTGTGGTTATGAAAGCGAAGGCTCTTTGGCGTTGTGTGGCAGAGGGTGTAAGCGGATCAGGAATATGTATGGAATGTGGTCCAGGGTGGATGGTTCAGAGATCATGTATGTGTGCAGGGAGGGGGAGGAGCAAAGGGAGGGGGAAGGTGGAGAGCTGAGGTGCGGGCTTTGAAAGATGAGGAGGAAGAAAAGGCCAAGTGAGCTGGGAAAAGCTGGAGAGGAATCATCAGCTAATAGGATGCTTGGCATGACAATGGTGGAACACAAGAAAACTAGGCATTGGGGAAATCAGTTAAAGCCATATCGATTCCCTTTAGAGGTAAGAAAAGGCAGCCAGACTGAGCTGTCCAAGGATTTCTGCAGGAACTGCCCCTGACCCCACCCCTCCAAGTTCTCAGCTTAATGACTTTTGTTTCAGGGGGGAAAAGCTCCGCGTGGAAAGGATAAAAGCCTTGAAATGTTTCCCGTACCCTTCCCCAATGTGGGGCAACATCCTCCCATTGCCTGCATGATTTATTTGCCGCCACGGAGTGGAGGGGCCACTCCAAGACTCCCAGGGCCTCTGGAGTAGCTGCAAAGGAAGAAGAGAAGAGGGAGGAGGGCAGCTGGAGGTTCAAGAGCAGGGGATGACACTGTGCCACAAGCTCAGGCTCCTGGATCTCCCCTAGCTCTTCTCTCCTATGAGCTTCTGAGTTGGGGAAGGGGGTGGGTAGAATCCTCCAGCAAGCAGGAACAGCAGCTTCTTGGCCGTGCCTGGCAGACTGTTAATAATAAACACTTTCCCAGCATCTCCCTGCGTATCAGGTTATTAATTCTAACAGGGCCAGTTGGAGGTGAACGCCCGGGTTTGACCATATCTGACATTTTCTGCAGCCTCCCTGGCCTGGATTTTATGCTAGGGGACTATAAACCAAAGACATGAGTTCGAATCTTCCCTCTGCTGCTTGTTTGCCTGAGTGACTTTGGGTAAATCTTAACCTTTCTGGATATGAATTTCCTCATCCATTAACGAAGGGGTTAGATTAGTTTAGTTAATCAACAAACCTTTTTTTTTTTTAAAGTGCTAGTAGCTGAACTAAGCAGTACGGAAGGCAAAAACCATAGTATCTGACCTCAAGGAAAGTGACCTTTAAGATCCCTTTGAGTTCTAAACCTAGGAGCTGATGGATGACCTGGCCAGCTAGATCCTTTCTTTCCTATTTTCTGGACTGGTAAACTAATGGAGCTAAATAGGTCAGAATTTCCTTTGGTCAAGTATCCCAACCTCACCAGTAACAGCCTTTGTCAACTTGACAGTAAGTCACTTAGACAATTTCATGTAGTGCAAAAGGCATGAAATCTCAACACAGGAGGCTTAATGTGGTTTCTGTTACTTATTCCCTGTGTAACCTAGAGCAAATTAGTTTATCTCACCTGTCCTCAGTTTCCTTATCTCTATAAGGAAAGATATATAATAGATGATCTCTAAGCGCTAATATTTTATAGATAAAAATTCTTCCCCCCCATTTATCAGGATAAATCAAATGAAAATGCTAAACATTTACTGGCCATCAAGTGTTGTACAATTTTGATATTACTGTATTCTTTTAGTTTTGTTCTCTTCGCTTTGCATGAGTTCATAGAAGTTCTCCCAGGTTTTTCTGAAGCCATCTTGCTCATCATGATAGCATTCTCTCACAATTATTTAAAAAATGTTCCCAATTACATGTAAAAACAATTTTTAACATTCATTTTTTAAAATGCTGATTTCTAAATTCTCTTACTCTCCCCTTCTCCTCTGCCCTCCTTGGGAAGACAAGCAATTGGATATAGGTTATACATATGCAGTCGTGCAAACAAATTTTCATATCCATCAGAATCCAACACCACAACTTGTTCAGCCACTCCCCAAATGATGGACATTTCCTTGATTTCCAATTCTTTGCCACTTCAAAAAAATATTGCTACGAATATTTTTGTGCAGATGGGTCCTTTTTCTTTTCCTCTGAATTCTCCAGGCTAGACACCTTGTTAGTAATATTGCTGGGCCAAAGAGTATGTACAGTTTCATAATCCTTTGAGTGTAGTTCCAAATTGTTCTAATTGTTTCCCAGAATTATCAGACTAGTTCACAACTCCTAACAACCATCAGTGTCCCAATTTTTCCACATCGTTGCTGGCATTTGTTATTTTTCTTTCCTGTGATGTTAGCCAATCTGTGAGGGGTGAAGTGGTATCTCAGAGTTGTATGAATTTTCATTTCTTTATTTAGTAGTGATTTAGGGCATTTTTTATGAAGTCACTATTGATAGCTTTGATTTCTTCTTTTGAAAACTGCCACCATCGATCATGTATCAACTGGGAATGGCTCTTTTTATAAATTTAGCTCACTTCCCAATATATTTGACAAATGATATCTTTACCAGAGAAACTTACTGCTAATTTCCTCCCCAGTTTCTTGTTTTCCTTCTAATTTTGACTGCATTACTTTATGCAAAAGCCTTTTAGTTTCATGTAATCAAAATTATCTTCCCCCAATACCATCTATCTCTTGTTTAGTTATAAACTCTTCCTTTATCCACAGATCTGACAGGAACATTTCTCCATGCTCTCCCAATTTACTTATAGATCACCCTTTATGCATTTATCCATTTTGACCTTATCTTGGTATTTGGTAGGAGATGTTGGTCTAATCATTTCTGCCAATCTGTTTTTTAGTTTTCCCAAGAATTTTTGCCAAAGGTTGAATTCTTGCACCAAAAGCTTTGATCTTTGGGTTTATCAAACATTATATTACTATGGTCATTTACTACTATGAATTGTGTACCTAATCTACTCTCTTGATCCACTACTTTTTTTTTTAGCAAGTTCCTGATTGTCTAGATGATTACTACTTTGTAATATAGTTTGAAATCGGGAATTGCTAGGCTGCCTTCCTTAACAATTTTTTTTCCATTGATTTTCTATATTTCCTCTTCCAGAATAAATTTTGCTACTAGTTTTTCTAGCACTATAAAATAATTCTTTGGCATTTTGATTGATATGGCACTGAATAGTAAATTAACTTAGAATTGCCATGTTTATTTATTGGCTTGACTTATCCATGAGCTGATTAATATTTCTTCAGTTGTTTAGATCTGTTTTTATTCCCGTGAAAAGTGTTTTGTAATTATGTTGATATAGTCCCTGGGTTTGTCTGAGCAGATAGACTCTCAAGTTTTTTATTACTGTGCAGTTATTTTAAATGGAATTTCTCTATCTTTTCCTGCTGGGTTTTGTTCATGGTATGTAGAAATACTGCTGACTTATGTTGCCTTACTTTATATCTTGTAACTCTGTTGAAGTTTTTAATTTTTTAAACAATTTTTAAAAGTTGATTCTCTAGGGTTCTCTAAGTATACCATCATGTCATCTGCAAAGAGTGATAGCTTTATTTCTTCATTGTCTATTTTATTCCTTTTTCTTGTCTTATTACTATAGCTAGTATTACTAGTGCAATATTGAATAATAGTTGTGATGATGGATATCTTTTCTTCACCCCTGATCTTGTATGGAAGGTTTCAAGTTTATCCTTTTAATAGAAAATGCTTGCTCTTGGTTTTATATTGATACTACTTATCATTTTAAGAAAGGCTCCATTGATTTCTATGCTTTCTTGTATGTGTGTATGTGTGTGAGTTTTTAAAAAAACTAGGAATGGATATTGTATTTTGTCAAAGACCTTTTCTGCATCTACTGATATAATCATATGATTTTTGTTATTGTTATTGATATGGTCAATTCTGCTTATAGTTTTCCTACTATTGAACCAGTTTTGCATTTCTGGCATAATCCCACCTCATCATAGTGTATGATCTTTGTGATATATTGCTATACTCTTATTGCTAGTATTTTATTAATTTTTTTGCACTGATATTGATTAAGAAGATTGGTCTGTAGTTTTATTTCTCTATTTTTGCACTTTCTAGTTTAGGTACCAAAACATATTTGTGTCATAAAAGGAATTTGGTAAGATTATTTCTTTACATATTTTTCTAATAATTTATATGATATTGGAATTAATTGTTCCTTAAATGTTTAGTAGAATTCATTTGTGATTCCATCTGTTCCTGGGAATTTTTTCTTAGAGAACTCAGTGATGGTTTTTTAATTTCTTTTTCCTGAGAGTGGGTTATTTAAGTATACTATTTCTTCTTCTGTTAATCTGGGAGTTTATATTTTTTTTTAAATATATTTTATTTGGTCATTTCCAAGCATTATTCGTTAAAGACATAGATCATTTTCTTTTCCTCCCCCCCACCCCCCATAGCCGACGCGTAAGTCCACTGGGCATTAGATGTTTTCTTGATTTGAACCCATTGCTTTGTTGATAGTATTTGCATTAGAGTGTTCATTTAGAGTCTATCCTCTGTCATGTCCCCTCAACCTCTGTATTCAGGCAGTTGCTTTTTCTCGGTGTTTCCACTGGGAGTTTATATTTTTGCAAATATTCATCCATTCCATTTAGATCGACAATTTTATTGGCATATAATTGGAGAAAATATTTCCTAATAACTGCTTTAATTTCATCATCATTGGTGGTTAATTCACATTTTTTATTTTTGATAGTGGTAATTTGGTTTTATTCTTTCTTTTCTAAAATCAAATTAATCAATGGTTTATGTTTTTATTTTAAAATAAAACAAGCTTCTAGTTTTATTGTTAATTTAATGATTTTTTACTTTCAGTTTTATTAAGTTTTCTTTTGATTTTCAGTATTTCCATTTTGGCATTTAATGGAGGACTTTAAATTCATTCTTTTTCCAGTTTTTTTGTCTTAATTATATGGCCAATTCATTGATCTGTTCTTTCTCTGATTTATTTTTTATTGATGTGTGCATTTAGAGATATAAAATTTCCCCTACGTGCTGATTTGGTGGCATCCCACAAATTTTGGTATGTTGTTTTATTGTAATTTTCTTTGATGAAATTATTCATTATTTTTATAATTTGTTATTTGATCCATTCATTCTTTTTTAAATATTAAAAATATTTATTTGTTACATTGTGACATTTAATTAACTTGTTCCCTAAACTTCTCTCATTAGAGAAAGTATCACTTGACAATATATATGTAGACTCTGCCTTACTTATTTCTATTTATCAATTCTTTCTTTGGAGGTGGATATACAAAAGTCATTCATCATTCTTTAAGATTACATTATTTGGTTTACAATTAGCTTTTAATCTATGCTTTTACATCCCTTGATTACATATAATTTTTCTTCCATTATGGTCTGAAAAGGGTGCATTGAATAATTCTACTTTTTTCTGTATTTGGCTGTGAAGTTTTTATGGTCTAAAACATGGTCAGTTTTTGTGAAGGTGCCATGTATGGCTGAGAAAGAGATATATTCCTTTCTATTTCCATTTGGTTTTCTCCAGAGATCTGTCATATCTATTTTACCTAAGAATCAATTCATCTGCTGGACTAACTTCTAGCTTTGAAAGAGGAAAGTTGAGGTCTCCCACTAGTATAGTTTTTTTAACCTATTTTTTCCCTCTAATTCATTTAATTTTTCCTTTGAGTATTTGAATGCTTTGCCATTTAGTTTTTATGTTTCATATTGACATTATTTCATTATCTATAATTCCTTTTAACAGGATGTAGTTTCAGTGTTTATCCCTTTTAAATAGATCATTTTTTTTTGCTTTTGCTTTGTTTGAGATCACGATTGCTACCTTTTGTCTTTTTTTTTAAAAATCCAGCTGAAGCTTAATAGATTCTGCTACAGTCTCTTCTTTTCAGTCTTTTTGCATGTTTCTCTGTTTCAAATGTATTTCTTATAAACAACATATTGTTGAATTCTGGTTTCTAATCTATTCTGCTATCTGCTTCTGTTTTAAGGGTAAATTCTTTCCAACCACATTCACAGTCATGATTGCTAACTATGCATTTCTATTCTATTTTCTTCTGTTTATTCTTCACTCTCTCTTTTTGTCCTGACTTTCCTTAAAAGTTCATTTTACTTCAGACTATAAACTTCTTTTATCTACCCTCCCTTTTATCGCCTTCCTTCCTCTTATGATCTTTCCTTCTTACTTCCCTATTAGGTAAGATCAATTTCTAGAACAATTGTTTATGTGCCTACCTATCAGTTGGTTTCTCTGTCTGTCTGCCTGTCTGTCTATCTCTCTTTCTATTTATGTATGTATCTATATTTCTGTATTTTCCCTTCTTGAACTATTTTAAATGTAAATGAGAGTCAAGTGTTGCTCACCCCTCTCCTATTTTCCCCTCTATTCTAAAATCTCTTCCTTATATGCCTCTTTTATATGAGATAATTTGCTTCATTCTACTTCTCCCTTATCTTTTCTCCTAAGGTATCTCTCTTTCCATCTTATCCTTTTTTTTTATCTCATCCTAATGAAGCTATTCATTTCTTCACCCTCTTTCTACATAGAATCTTTCTAACTGTCCTAATATTGATCATTTTCATAGAAGTTTTATATATATATATATATATATATATAAAATCTCATATGGAAAGGTAGACAGTTTAATCTTATGGAGTCCCTTATGATTTCTCTTTCATGTTTACCTTTTTATACTTCTTTTGAGTCTTTTATTTGAAAGTCAAATTTTCTTTTTAGCTCTGGTCTTTTCACCAGGAATGCTCTATTTTATTAAATATTCATTATTCCTCTTACAGAATTATACTCATTTTTGCTGGGTAGGTTATTCTTGGTTGTAATCCTAGCTCTTTACCCTCTAGAATACCATATTCCAAGTCTTTTGACCTAGAAGTGAGTATAGACAATGGAATTGCCCAATAGTATTTGATCCTGCATCCAGTGCTAACACAGGGGTCCCTAGTATTCTCTTTCTTACCAGTGGCCAAATCCCCTTACTATCCCTGGCTTGAGAACTTCCAAAGTTGTTGCTTCTGTCATCACCACTTAGTCCCATCACTTATGTTTCATCTATGAGGGCTCCGGGGTCAGGTTCCACGTCCATGTCATAGATCTTTCTTTCCAACTTCCTAGGTTGTTATAGGGTGAATATCTCTTTTGTTGGCTCTGCCCCTCCAGAATTTGATTTGAGACATTATGTTAAAGTTGTTTGGAAGGGGATTTTAGAGGAATTCTGCTACATGCTTTTCTATTCCACCATCATGACTCTGGTCCCATGTTGGCTGTTCGCTTAACTTTAAGTATTAGCTGATTTCCTAGTTATAGAAAGGTTGATGTCTGCCCATTTAAAGGAAAATCATTGTGTAAGGTCATAGAGGGAGGGGAGATTGACAGAATATAGAAAAGGCATAAATCCTAATCTTCAGGAGTTCATATTTAGCTGGGGAGTTATGGAATGAGTACATAAATGATTCTAGATACAGATGAATACAAAAATATAACCAAGAAAATATTTTTAAACATTTTTTAAGCTCATCAATATAATATGACTTTGGATATAAGTCTCTTAGGCCAACAGATCTTTTGGATAGTGACCCATGTTGGAGAAGTGATTTTGAATGATTGAACTTCTAAGAAAAAGATTAGAGGACAAAGAGAAAATACCTACACAGGGACATGAGTTTGGACCTAAACTACTGACTATTATTGGTTTCATACAATGATGTTGATGGTGATAGTGGTAGTGATGATAATAAATCATAACTGAAATTGGATAACTTTCAGGTTTTCAAGGTGCTCTGTGAATATTATAATATTATTTGCTTATATATTGAGCCAGAACAATGCTATATAGGTGCTATTTTTCTTCACATCCTGCAGATGAGGAAGCTGAGTCTCAAAAGGAGTTAATAATCTCTCTAGGATCACACAGCTTGAAAATATTTGGGAGGATTTGAACTGAGGTCTTTCTGTCTCCAAGCCCATGACTCTTTCCATAATACCATGCTGCCTTTCTTATTAGATATTTACAGTGGGAAGGTACCTTAGAGATTGTCTAGTTTAATGATTTCCATTTTACAGATGAGGCAACTGTTTCCTAGAGAGATGAAGTGACTAAGATCAAATGGGTAGTACATAGGAGAAGTGAGATTTTTAAACCAGATCTTCTGATCCCAAATCTTAAATTTTGTCTTTGTGCCAAGCTGATTGTGAACATTGAAAAATATTTTTAATGGTGCAAGAAAGCAGCAAATTCCTAGTGAATTTGGCTACAAGACAAAGAGAAGTTGTGTTTAAAAAGTTTTTCCTCCACCTCCAAGATAACTGGTGAATGTCTCTAACCCAGAAAAGTGATTAGCAAATTCATGCATTAGAGCTCTCCTTACACTTCTATCCTCAAAGCTACTTGTCTGTTGTTTCTAAGTAAAGTATCTGGCCTTCATTAAAACTGTTAAGATACATTTCTTATGTCTTGTGTTTTGTAGCAGGAGCCCAAACTTAGTTTAAACCAGCTGTTAGGGGATGTAGGGATATATTAGAGCAAAATAAAGAGCACCTCAGATTATAATGATAAAACTAAAGTAGCTAGCATTCAGATAGCACTTTAAGATTTGTAAAGCTCTTTACATAGATTATCACATTTGATCCTCACAACAACTCTGAGGGGGTAGATTATCCCTTTTTTATAGTTGAGGAAATTAGGGTGGATAGAGGCTAAGTGAGTTGCCCAGGGTCACAGAACTAATAAAGATCAGAGGCAGGATTTGAATTCAGTTCTTCTAGCTTCACCTCTAGATAAGGCACTATTCACTTTGATATATAGCTGCCAGGTACTCCTTCCTTTATAGATTTCAGTAGCCATCATTCCTGTTGGGGTTACTTTACAAATAGTCTTGATTATTTATTGTCTGTATAATCTTGGGCAATTTATTGCACCTCTTTTGGCCTTGGTTTTCTTATCTGTAAAAAGAGGGATTTGTAATAGATGATCTTTAGCCTCTAAAATTCCATAATCTGAATTCCTTTATGTTTTTCTATTTATCACAATGAATCAAATCAAAACAATACAAATTTACTGGCCACCAACTGCCTGCCTGGGTTGATCTTGGAGGCAGGAAGACCTGGGTCAAATCTCTCTCTCTAATACTAATTGCATAGCCTCCAGCAAGTCCCTTAAGTTCTCTAAGTTTCGGTAGACTCCCATTTAACTTCTACTTTAAAAACCTTCAGTGGTTCTCTCTTGCCTCTAGAATCAAATATAAATTATTTTCCAGGCATTGAGAGTCCTTCACAATCTTCTTGTTCTTGTTCTCCTCTTCTTCCTCTTCCTCCTCCTTTTTTCCTCCTCCTCCTTCTCTTTTTCCTTCTTCTTCTCCTCCTCCTCCACTGTATTTCCTTCCATCATCTCCCACTTCCCTATGCTGCTCTTCTCTTTTCATTTCTCCATTTGGCTCCAGATATGGTTTGCCATGATGGCAAGATATTAAGTTAATTTACTGTATCTGACTTGTGTGCCTGGGAGCCAGAGTACAGAAGCCCTGCATAGTGAAGCTGTTAACAAACTAATTGCATGATGAAGGGCAATGTGTGAATGGGCCTGCCACTGTTTACCTCTCCTAATCACATTTACTACCTAACATTCCCTTCCTCTCTCCTGCTGCCCTCCTTTGTCTCCCTCTTTCCCTCCAACACACCAGGAGAGAAAAAAAAATCCTTTCCAGAGCTCTGAGCATGTTGTCCTTCTTCTCAGGCTCCCTACTTCACTTTTCCTCTTTAATTTAAAACTTTAGTTCCTTCATTCTAGGCTATCTCCTCCATTCCTTGAATTTCTTTCCTTTTCTTCTTTGGTATCCCATCTTCCTCTGAATTATCAATGTTGTCCTCAGGGAGCACTTTGGCCAGTGGGATAATCAAACAGACTAGGTTCTTTCAGGGGTCTGCAAGGAGTCTGCAGGGAGAGTCTGTAACTCTCCCTGATTTTTGGCGAGCTCTCCTGGAAAACATCCTTGGGCAAAGGGGAGCCTTCATCTTATTGGGAAGAGCTATCGGAAAGTGTGTTTACTGAAGATTACCTGGTGATTCTTTCCACATTTTTATAATAGGAAGTATTTGGGTTACCTTCAAAAATAGATTTTTTTTTCTTCTGGCTAGATCCTTCAGATGGAGGTGGGGAAGTAAACTGAATTCCAACCAAATTCAGTAAGCATTTATTAATCCATTATGCTGCACTAGGTCCTAGTGTCACAGGACCATCCTTTTTAGAACTGAAATTGAGTTTAGAGGTTATCTAGCCCAGGCTCCTTGTTTTAAAGAGAAAGAAAATGAGACCTTGAGAGATTAGATGACCTACCCAATGTAAGTAAGAGGCCACGCTGGAATTTGCACCCAGATTATCTGACTAAATCCAGCCCTGTTCCCCAAGAGTACACAAATAGCCATACAAAAGACAAAAATGAAAAACAGTTCTGGTCCTCAAGGAGCATCCATTCTACTAGAAACATAGACTAGAAGCAGAAAGTTGTGCCATGGGGGAAGAAAGAATGTCTGTCCTTTATTTGTTGTTGTTCTATGTTGAGACTAGTCCCCGGGCATTTGCTCAGGTCTGGGCAACATTGAATACAGATGGCTGGGCAATGTCAGTTGATCAGTAATTTCTTTATTAAGAGTCTGTGGGGAGGGGGTTTGGATTAAGAGCCAGGCCTAGAGATGAGAGGTCCCAGGGTAAAATCTGGCCTCAGTCATTTTCTAGCTATGTGACCCTGGGCAAGTCACTTAACCCCTATTTCTTAGCCCTTACTGCTCTTCTGTCTTGGAACCAATAATTAGTATTGATTCTAAGATGGAAGATAAGGGTTCAAAAAATAGGGGCTGTAAAGACAGCTAGGTGGCTTAGTGAATTAAGAGTCAGACCCAGTCCCAAGTTCAAAACTGGCCTCAGATAGGTCCTAGCTGTGTGACCCTGGGCAAGTCACTTAACCCCGATTGCCTAGCCCTTACCATTCTTCTGCCTTGGAAACCAATACCTAGTATTGATTCTAGGATGGAAGGTAAGAGTTTAAAAAAGAGAGTCTGGTATATGCTCAGCATTGTGCTAAGTACTGGAGGATGGGATGTGGAAAATACATAAAGGTATTCAGAGAAAAGATTTAAAAAAGCCATAGTTCATGAGCTCTGCCCTCAAAGAGCTCAGGATCTAGTGAGGATGAATGCTGAAAAACCCGGGCTTTATAGTCTAGGGACTGCCATTAGCTATCTAACTTTGCCAGAGGCCCTTCCTATTCCTAGGTCACAATTGCCCTTCTGTAAAGTGAAGAGGCTGTACCAAATGATTTCCATGTTCCCTTTGAGCTCTAAGATGTCTTCTAGGCAGTGAATGCATTCGAGATAATGATAGGTTCCTGCACCGTTTGCTATGTAGGTGTTAACTAGTGAGGTTCTTCTGTGTGGTCTTAGAGTTCTTTCAGCAAGAATTTATTCCTCATCTAACGTGTGCAAGTTACAAAGATGGAACGAGCTATAGTTCCTATCTTCAAGGAGCTCCCATGCTAACTAGGGAATGCAAAAAGAAATCTAATTAGTGCACATAATACATTGGAAGGAATGACAAGAGCAAGGAGATCCACATAAATCATTCTAGGAACAAATGGCGATTCTTGGAAGGTTCTAGTAGGTAGTGGTGCCTGGACTGAGTCATGAAGAGAGAGAAGAATTTCAGACATTAGAATGTTCATCCAGGGGGACAAAACATGTTCAGAGGAGTAGCGGAAAATAAGACTGAAAAGGGAATTTGGAGGTAGACTCCACTGGACCTTAAATGCCAGGCTGAGGAGTTCAAACCTTGTCCTAGTGGCAGTAGGGAGCTGCCAAAGATTTTGGAGGGAGGGAATCATGAGGTCTATTCAGATAAGAGGGCGATCACTGAGGTCAGGGAAGGTTTCATAGAGAAGATGTGTTTTGAGCTTCTAGGATTTGGATAGGCAAGATGGATCGGGGGAGGCTGGAAAGAGTGTGGCATTCTGAATTAGATTTAGCTACCTGCCCAAGAGATGGTGAGACTGAAGCCTACCTGGGACTACCAACTAGCTACCTTGCAAGGGAGTATCCCACTGTAGCTTGAGGAGGGAGGAGGTAGGAGTCTAGAAGGAGCACGGAACATGACTATTCTCCTTCCTATTAATTAATATACCAAATGGGACTCTATGTAAAGAGCCCAGTTCTTTTAGGAGCTTCATTAATTGTTCCTGGCCCCAGCAGGATGGAAAGGCCAGGGAGGAGAAGGGGTGGGGGTACCTGAAATGATTGAACCATGATGGGAAAGGTCATGGGAATTGGCAGCAGGTGCCTCCATCCAGGCTTCCTTCTGTAATCATTAAACCCTGAGCTGGCCCCAGGGGTCCTGAAGTTCCGGCCATGGGAGCCTCTTTGGAAGCTCAGGGGGCTCAGCTGGGGGCTTTGAAGTGTCTCTGAGAAAAGGTGCAGATGCCTAGGGGTCCCCAAGACCGGAGAACTCCAGGGAATACCAAGGACTTTGTGGAAGAGAAGGAGCTCCTTCAGGTCCCTGCTCTGGCCTCCCCCTACCATGGTCAGGTCACGGACTCCCATGTACACATGTGTTCCCATTGAGTGCGTGTGACAAGGCTGATGCTGATATTATCCCAGAACACCTACCATTTGGACTTGCACACCATCTAGATAGCCTTTCCATCCTCCGTATAGGCAGAACCATACTGTGGCGTCACTATGGGTCAGGCATGTTTCATGGTAGGAGGGAGCCTCCCTCCCCACCAATTTCACATGTTCAAACCACGCAGATATAGTCTCACAGATAACATGCAGAAAACACACCTGGACGATCGCACAGTCACAAGGCTGTGAATTCCACATGTATCCTTGGATCGTAAAGGTTGAACACACATGATAGTTCCACAACACACGTGGTCTCACACACACAATCCCCCATCACTCAAGAGTCACCTATGCCCAGCCAGGACAGACAGACAGACAGATCCTATCATGGTCATTCCACACACGGTCTCACATATGCAGTCCCACAACCACTATGTAACTCACTCATGTGTACACACATGTGCACTAGCTTCATGTGCACCACACAGACATGCGTACATGTTTCTGCACATTTGTAGCCTCTCTGATTCTGCCCTGAGATTCAAGGGGCATTTTAGCCTCGGAACTCTATCATGGAGGGTCTGCCTCGGAGAGAGGAGGAGGAGGAGGAGGAGGAGGAGGAGGAGGAGGAGGAGGAGGAGGAGGAGGAGGAGGAGGAGGAGGAGGAGGAGGAGGAGGAGGAGGAGGACGTTCTTGCTGGACTGCTTCCCAAAAGAGGCTGCCTTTGAAGCGTTGCCCTCTGTTTCTTTTACCAGGGGAAGGGCCCAGAGAGGGATTTTCGGGAGGAAACAAATCAGCCTGCCTGCTTTTCATTGCTCTGGGACAAATCCTATTCATATGCAGATAGGAGCAATCCATCTCTTTCTCCTCAGGAGCTGGGCCTCTCCAAGGATGGCAAAAGGCCTCCAGGGTTCCTCAGGAATCCTGACTGTTCAAGTCCTTGGCTTTTTTGTTACTTTTTTCCAGGAAAGTGCCTACTGTGGCCGGAGTCTACACCACTGAGGGCTTCCCAGCCAGTAAAAATATCTCCAGGAGAAACCGTTTGGGCATTGTGGGTGTATGTGGGTAAAGAGCAAGAGGAAAAGTGCCACACGATTGCTAAAGAGAGATTCCTAAGGCACAGGTCTAACCACTGTACCCCAACTCAATTGACTCTATCAGCTTCTACCTCTATCAAATAGAAACCTAAACTTAAAAAAAAAATGAAACTCCTAATATGTGCCAAGCACCACGCTAAGCACTTTATAAATATTTGATCCTCACAAGAGCCTTGAGAGGTAAGTGATATTATAATTCCCATTTTATAATTGAGGAGACTCAGGCTTGACTTGCTCGAGGTCCCATAACTAGTAAGCGTCTGAGGCTGGATTTGAACTCAGGCTTTCCTGTCTCCAGATTCAGTGCTCTGTGCACTATGGCACCCCTTAGTTGCCTTCCCTATTGACATTTGACACTTTCCATCCATCTCCCCTGTCTTATACATTGCTCCCTTCATATATTCTTTAGTCTAGTCCAATTGGCCTTCATTACCCATGATGCTCTATCTTCCATCCCTGTATTTTTACACAGGTCATCCTACATCCCTGAAAAGTACTCCCTTCTTCAGTCCAGCTCCTAGACACCTCTGTGTCCTTCAGCTCAGATGCCATCTCCTACAAGAGGATGTTCCCCATCCCTTCAACTACTACTGCTCTGGTTACTTTGTATAACAGATTATGTATACATCTTATCTCCTTTCCCTCCTCTCCCCTTCCCTTCCTTTCCCTTTTCTAACCTTCCCTTTCTAATTTCGCTCAACAGAGGTGTTTGCAATTTAAAGTCTTAGAGAGTTACCCAGTGTCACTGAGAGGTTGGGATTTGCCCATCACCACCACCACCACCACCACCACCACCACCACCACCACCACCACCACCATCATCTAGCTACCCTGTGAGTTCTACTATGTGGAACTTGAACCTAGGTCTTCTAGACTCCCTGAGGCCAGGTTTCTGTCCTCCTTATCTTTTCACTAATGGAAAAATCAGAATTACAGAGATAAAAAGGGTTTTAGTTGTATCTAATTTTATACTCTTACTCCCTTATTTGACACAGGAGAAAAATAGTCACCAAGAACTAAAAGTTCTTAGGGTCAGAGATTTAGGCTAAAAGGTACTTTCTAGAAGATGACTAGAGGTCAACTAGTCCAATCCCCTCACTTGACAAATGGAGAAACTGAGATCCAACAAGGTTAATTGACTTGTCTAAGATGACCAAGGTAGTAATAGATGGCAAAGCTAGAATTTGAACTCAGGTCCTATAATGCCAAGCCAAGCATTCTCTTCATTGCAATATGTTGTGACCTTGACATTCATATGTATATGTATATACTTGCCTATCTACCCAACTACCTACTTCTCTCTCTCTCTCTCTCTCTCTCTCTCTCTCTCTCTCTCTCTCTCTCTCTCTCTCTTCTTGCTATGTCTGTCTCTCTATCCACCCACCCATCCATCCATCTCTCACTCCTATCTACCTCTCTCTATCCATCTGTCCATCATGTCTCTCTTTCCCCCTCCCTCCCTCCCTCCATCTATCATCTATTTATCTATCTCTTTCTTGCTACATGTCTCTCCATCCATCCATCCATCCATCCATCCATCCATCCATCGTCTCTCCCCACTTCCTCCCTCCCTTCATCTATCTATAATCTATCTATCTATCTATCTATCTATCTATCTATCTATCTCTTTCTTGCTATCTCTGTCTTTCTATCCATCCATCCATCCATCCATCCATCCATCCATCCATCCATCTCTCTCTTTCTCTCCCCATCTTCCCTCTACCTATCTATCATCTATCTATCTAGATCTCTCTCTAATATTCACACGTATACATATATCAGTGTGTATACAGATTAGATATAAATATAGCTTGACATATGTTTTGTTTATGCATAATTATTTGTGTGTTATCTTCCCTATTAGACTGGAATCTCCTTGAGGGCAGAGACTATCTTTTGCTTCTCTCTGTAATGCCAACACTTAGCACAGTGCCTGGCACATAATAGGAGTTTAATAAATGCTGAATAACTGATGAGGATATATGATTTGTGAACAAGAGAAGGGCAAGACTTCTGTTGAGGTCCCTAAAGACAGATGTAGTTCAAGAAACATCTATGAAGTACTGCCTATGTATAAGGCAATGAGGATATGACTAGGGACTTAACTGGATTTAATTGTTGTAGGGATCTCCCAGATGAGGAAACTCCCTGGGGGCAGCTTCTCTACAACTGAAAGCCTTAGTAAGTTGTTTAAAACTCTAAGAGGTTAAGTGACTCACTTAAGGTCTCCCAGGGCAATAGAGGACATGGGCTATTTCCCTAGTGTCTCATTAGTCCTTTGGTGCACAATTGGTATCCTTTGCATTTTTAAATTTTTAAATATAGACCTATTCAAGGTCTTGATCAATGACGTATGTAAAACCCAGTGGAATTGACCATTGGCTACCTGAGGGGGGGTGGGAGGAGGTGAGGGAAAGAACATGAATAATGTAAACATGGAAAAATATTATAAATTAATTAATTAAAATAAAAATATATATAGAGAGACCTATTCACCATGTGTGGTGGTGGGGGGACTTTTAGTATGGAAATTTCTTCCTCCAATGCAGATAATCAACTTTTCAGGAGTGTATAGTTCTAGAAAGTTGCCTGGGGTTTCAGAGAAGTTAGGCAATACAACAGCAACAATAATAATAGCTAACCTTTACATATCACTTACTAAAAGTCAGACACTCTGCTAAGCTCTTTGCAATTATTAACTCATTTGATCCTGTGAGGAAAGTACTAGTATCTCCATTTTACAGATAAGGAAACTGAGTCAAGTCACTTGCCCTGGGCCAAGTCTGAGGCAAATGTTGAACCTATGTCTTTTTGACTCCAAGGCCAGCTCTCTAACCAGGCAGGTATGGCAGGTATTATCCCTGTTTTATAGGTGGAGAGACAGGTTCAGGAGAGATTAGATGACTTGCTCACAGTCACGAAGCTAGTAACTGGCAGAGCTTATGATATGATCATGGCTCTTTCAGTTACAAGGTCAGAGCTTTTTTCCTTTCTGCTTAAGTCAGTACCTTTGTGATCAATGACCCATACTAGAGATTCTTAGGACCAGCTTGTCACATAGACTGGAGAAAAAGAAAAAGGTGACACTAGAGGGAAAGCATCACGAAATGGAAGGAACAGGACTTGATATCCAAAGTCCTAGTTTTATATTCAAGATCTGTGCTTTGTGTCACCATGGACAATATTTCCATCCCTCTAAGCCCCACTTTTATGCCTGTGAAATGGGTACAATATTTTGAAAGGCAGTGAGGTGTGGAAGGAAGATCTTTGGCTGAGAAAGATCAAGAAAATGGTGTCTTTAATCCTGGCTGTACCATTTACTACCTTTGTGGCCTTGGGCAAGTGAAGTTCTCTCCCTGGACCTCAGTTTCCACATCCATAAAATGGACAGCTCTTATGAGAGGATCTCAAAGGTCTCCCAATTTTGTTATTCTATGCATGAGGGACTATAGAGCAAATGTAATAAAATTAAGAAATGTTTAGCTGGGACAAAAAAACTTGAAGTGGAGGGAGATTGAAGCACAAATCCTGACCCCAGCATGAACACTAGAAACAAGATTTCCAATCAGCTATTCCTACTGGGACTCTTCCCCATCCCTAAGACCTTAGAAGAGCAGCGGCCCACCCAGCTGGCCAGAGACCCACCATTGCCAGAGCCTAGAGCTTAACATAACTCCCTTCCCCCACTCCCTGGAAAGGAACCAGTTCCCTAAAGGAGAAGCTGGAGCTAACTGCTTATTATCTGCAAATCCCGGTGGTGATGAGGCCTGCCAGCCCCCAAACAGGAAACAAGGCAGAAAACAATAATTAGACCCGAGAACCACAGCTCCTTGAGGTGCCTGACTCTCACTTCAAGTGCAGACAAGCCACATGGATGAAGTCACCTGAAGGGAGCCAGGTGAGTCACTGTTTCAAATCCTCTCCCCCTCCTCTCCTTTGCTGCCTCACCTCCCCCACTCTGGCTGCCATCCATGAGCTCCCTGGCTGTGGGATGCCAGAAGAGGAAGCCTTTTTCTGCCTGCAAAGTTTGGGTAAAGGAATGGGTGATGCTGACCTTTGGCCAACCTCTCCTTTGGGAGGCGGTATGGAGCAGATGAGTCAGGAGGCTGGGTTAGAATGCCGACCCTGCCCCTGACTTGCTGGGTGTTGTTGCTCAGTTGTGTCCTATTCTTTGTGATCCCTTTTGAGGGATTTCTTAACTAGAGTGGTCAGCCATTTTCTTCTCTAGCTCATTTTACAGATGAGGAAACTGAGGCAAACAGCATTAAGGGACTCACCCAGGGTTACATGGCTAGTGACTGAAGCCAGGTTTGAACCTTGCTTCTTGACTACAGACCCATTGCTCTATCTATTGCTTCTCCTAGCTACCACTTCTTGCTGTGTGATTTTAAACAAGTCTTTTCCCCTCTGGATCATCTCCCCTCACTGGATCATTCTTTAAAAAATTTTTTTAAAAATAATTTAATTTGAAAAATTTTATTTAATTAATTTAGAATATTTTTCCATGGTTAAAAGATTGACATTCTTTCCCTCCCCTGCCCTCCTCTCCCTCCCGTAGCTGACACACAATTACACTGGGTTTTACGTGTATCATTGATCAAGACCTATTTCCATATTATCGATATTTGCACCAGGGTGATCATTTAGAGGCTGCATCCCTAATCATATCCCCATCGACCCATGTGATCAGGCAGTTGTTTTTCTTCTGTGTTTCTACTTCCACAGTTCTTCCTCTGAATCTCACTGTATCATTCTAAAGTTCAAATTATATCAAGAATGAGAAAGAATTTTGTTTTATTTTTTAAAAATGTGTTTCCATGTTTCCATGATTCATTTTCTTTCCCTCACCCCTCCCAGAGCCAATAAGCAATTCCACTGGATTGTACAAATATTATCACTTGAAACCTATTTTTTTTTTACTTTTTAAATAAATAATTTTTTTGAAGAGTATAGAGTGGATCAGTATAAAAATGGGAGGTGGTAGGGGGCAGCTGGGTGACTCTTGGGGGTCCTAGATTCAAATCCAGCCTCAGACATTTTCTAGATGTGTAACCCTGGGCAAGTCACTTAACCCGAATTGCCTAACCCTTACCACTCTTCTGCCTAGGAGCCAATAGATAATATTGATTCTAAGAAGGTAAAGGTTCAAAAAAATTAAAATAAAAAACAAAATAAAAATGGGAGGTGGTGAGGGAGTTTCTTGACCATTCACTGAAGAGGTTCCAACAGGATTCAGAATTATCATGTCTCTTCATGGCTGCTGCTTCTGGGAAAAGTCACTCAGGATCCAGCCTCTTAGAATTTCTAGGGGAAAATTATTTGGGAAGAAAGGTGATATAAGAGCAAAGACATCAACAAAAATTTTTTTCTTAGAAAAGAATATCTACCTAAAAAACTCATATTGTTCTTCTAAAATGATAAACAAGCTGTTGTCAGTGATTCCCCATGTCACTGATATAGTTACAAATCATTATCATAAAGAAGGATGCAGCCAATATAGAGTGCCGCAAAATTTTAATTTAAGCTTTAATAGCCTAAAATTGCCCCAAGACTTTTGGGAAACCCTGTATTCTTTACATCTAGGTATCCTTTTGTCCACGACAGGACGAATTATAGGGAGGAGGTTTCGATACAAAGATATTCTTTCTAACAACTAGAACCACCCCCAAGTGGAAAGTGCCGTCTTGAGGGGTCAAAGAATCATAGGTGAAGAGACTGATACCCAAAAAGGATAAATAACTTTCCTAGTGTCACTCAGGTGACCAGTGGTAGAGTGGGATTTGAATGCAGATTCCAAATCCCAGGAGCTAGGTGGTATAGTATATAAAGTGCCTAACCTGGAGTTGAGACGGTCTGAGTTCAAATCCAGATTCAGATACTTATTAGCTGTACACCCTAGGCAAGTCACTTAACCTTTGCCTCAGTTCTATAAAATAGATATAATAATAGCACCTACTTCTCAGGGAGGTTATGAGGATCAAATGAGGTAATAATTGTAAGGTACTTAGAACACACGGTGGATGCTATAGAAGACAATAGCTGTTACATCAAAGGCTATGGTAGAAGGTGGTCCTTGCTCGGATATGGGTCAGATTAGAGGTCCCTTCCAGACCAGAGAATCTACGATTCCATGATTTTGTCAAGCAGTCTGTCTTCAGACAGATATGATATTCTTCCAATATCCTCATTTTTACAAAACAAGACAACTGAGGCATGAGAAATAAAGTGAATCCTCTTAGTTCATACAATTATGTTGGGAGAGGATCACTCCCCCAAAGGCTGGCCACTAGGGGATGGATATCATGAGCTTCAGCAAATTACATGTAGTCTTGATTAGTAGAAGGAATATCCAGAAAGATAAAAATGGATATTTCAGTAACAAAGTTGTTGTCCTTCTTCCCCTCTTGAAATTACTTTGTATAGATTTTGTTTATCTGTATCTGTTGTATCTCCCAGGAGGATGTGAGCTCTTTTAGGTCAGGGTGTGTGTGTATGTGTCTCGGTATCCCTGGTCCCCAGCATCATGCTCTGACCATAGGGTCCAAATAGCCAACCGTCTAAATTTCAAGCTGGCAGAGACCCCAGAAATCATTTAGTCCAGTTTCCTCATTTTCCTGAGATCCAGGCAGGTGCTTGCTCAGGGTCACATAGATGGGAAGCGGCAAAGCCAACCATCTTCTGCCTCACTGTTTATTCACTCAAGCTTTCTCCTGTTCCTTCTTCCTCTTTCCCTTTTCCAAGTCTTCTCTCTCTTCATACATTAGCCCATTCCCCTCCTCATTCGTGATGCCTTTCCTGATTCCTCATCCCCTCCCTTAATTTTTCCCCCTTATGAAAATTTCTGAGAGCATCTTGTTTGCGTTATACCTACCTGCTTCCCTCCTTACAATAGCTAACATTTATATAGAACTTGTAAAAAACATTTATATTTTATTTTTAAAAGCCTTTATTTTCCAACTTAGAATTAAAACTATGTATTCATGCCAAGGCAGAAAAGAGGTAAGGGCTAGACAATTGGGGTTAGGTAACTTGCCCAGGGTCACACAGCCAGGAAGTATCTGAGATGACACCTGAACCCAGGCTGGCTTTGTACCCTCTGAGCTATCTAGCTGCCCCTTATATAGAGCTTTAAAGTTCACTTTACATATATCTCATTTGATTTTCATGAACTTGGAAATATTATTATCCTCCTTTTATAGGTGAAGAAAACTGAGATATAGCATGAGATATAATCACATAGCCACTTAGTGAATAAGACTGAATTTGAATCGACAGCTTCTTTACACTTATCACATGTACTTATATTGGTTTATATGATATACACATTGTATATTTTTTGGTTTTCCTTATGCATATAGAGTATTGCAGCTCAAGGAAAAGGACTGTTTCATTTGCCTTTGTAGTCTCAGTTCTTAGCCCTATGTCAAGCACACAGTAGGTGTTCAATATATGTTCATTGAATTAAATTGTACAAATCTAAAGGCTGCTGCTATCCCAGATGTTCAGTTAGGTTTTATAGTTCAGAGTGAAATAAAACAATTATCTGTGTAAAACAAGGTTTCTTCAGCACCTAGGATTTCAATAATTCCTTCCTTTTCCTCCAAACAGAATAAATATTCACCAACAGGCTCAGGGCCAGGATGAACCAGGTCAGGGCTAATCATCTTGGGAAATATCTTCATTTCTAGTATATCCCAGTGATGGATGGTGTGGCATTGGCTACCAAAATGACTTTTACCTCCTTTCTGGGCTTCCCTTTAAGGAAAAAAAAAAGTCCAGGGGCTAGGTAGCTCAGTGAATAGAGAGTCAGGCCTGGAGATGGGAGGTCCCAAGTTCAAATTTGACCTCAGACACTTCCTAGCTGTGTGATCCTAGGCAAGTCAATTAATCCCAATTACCTGGTCTTTACTGATCTTCTGCCTTGGAGTTGATACTTAGTATTGATTCTCATATAGAAAGTAAGGATAAAAAAAAGAAACAGAAAGAAAGAAGAAAACAAAGAAAAAGAAAGAAGGAAAGAAAAAGAAAACAAAGAAAAAGAAAGAAGGAAAGAAAAGAGAAAACAGAGAAAGAAGGAAAGAAAGGAAGAAAACAAAGGAAATAAAGAAAAAAGAAGGAAGGAAGGAAGGAAGAAAGGAAGGAAGGAAGGAAGGAAGAAAGAAAGAAAGAAAGAAAGAAAGAAACAAAGAAAGAAAGAAACAAAGAAAGAAACAAAGAAAGAAAGAAAGAAAGAAAAAGAAGTACAGGAGGTCAACTCTAGTTTCAGGAAACACACATATACAATTGGATAGGAAAGACTGTACAATACAGGAGGCTGACTTCCCAGTGCATACTGAATGGGAGATGGGGAGAGGGGTGGAGAAGAGAAGTTGTAAAACACAACCAGACAAAAACTCCACCAGCTCTTCTTAGAGATACGGCCCTGTGAGGGCTTTGGATGCTTTGGAACTGAGTAGGGAGAGAGTAAAAAGACAAGGCTGGGTGTGTATGTGTGTGTTGTGAGCTATCACTTGGGAGTGTGGTTTCAGGCCCTCAAGGGAGCATTTGGGAGCCATTCTTTGTAAAGAAGGCTGCAGAAGGGATGCATCTAGTTTTTCTTTCATGCTAGAGATAGAGGGGGAGGAGGGAAGATGTGTAGACAAAAAGTCCACAAGAGGAGGGGGCAGCTCGGTGGTGCAGTGGATAGAGTGCCAGTCCTGGAGTTGAAAGCACTTGGGTTCAAATTTGGCCTCAGACACTTCCTAGCTGTGTGACCCTAGGCAAATCACTTAACCCCTGTTTGCCTAGCCCTTGACCTTCTGCCTTAAAGTTGTTATTAAGAGAGTGTAAGTGTCTAAAAAAAGTCTCCAGGAGACTGAGAAATGGGACTGAGACTTTGGCTGTTCTTTGCTGAGTTTAGGCTAAGAAGGAGGGTGCTTGGACCAGTCTCCCACCATCTTTCACTATAAGGTGAAGACAGATCTAATTCATAAAGCAACAATGATAGTAGACCTGAAGGATGTAGGGAGGCATTGGGGAAGAGGGGGCAATAGTTGCCTTGGCTTCAGTCTGGCTTTGAATCTCTTCAAGATCTGGAGATCCCTGGTCAACTGCTGACCATATCCGCAAATGGGCATTCAGAGCTGCCCTGGGGCCCTTCATAGAAGAGATGATTATTTTTCAGTTGGAAGCTTCTATTCAGCAAACTTCATTGAGGGAATTAAAAGTAGATGGTTCTTCTCACAGACTTTGGAATTGTGAAGAATAGTGTCCTTGGAATTTTGCCTGTGTATACTGTAGTAGGGACAGATGTAATAGTGGATTTTCCCCCATTGTTTTCTTTCTTTCTTTCTTATATGGCTCTCCCCACTGGTATGATTTTCCCAGAGCATTCACCTGGTCTCCCTTCTCCCCTTCCCCCCATCCCCAGTACACATATTCCATCTTTTCCCTGATGCCCAGAATTAACTTACTCAGAGTTTTTAAATTTTCTTTTGAGAGATGAGGCTTATCTTGAACTCTCAAATGGCCACATTGATGTATTTGTCACTGTTCAGTTGGATTTGTCATGTCTGATTTTTCATGACCCCATTTGGGGTTTTCTTGGTACAGATACTGGAGTGGTTTGCCATTTTCTTTTCCAGGTCATTTTAGAGATGAAGAAACTGAGGCAAACAGGATTAAGTGACTTGCTTGGGGTCACACAGCCAATAAGTATTTGAACTCAGGAAGATGAGTCTTCCTGATTCCATGCTGGTATTCTATCTATTTTGCCCTTTATCATTTAGTTGCCCTTTTTCCTTGTTAGAACTGGACAGTCCTTTGGGAATCCAGTCCAGCTCCAAGTTGAAAGAATCCTTGAACTCCCAAGGAAACCTTTCCACATTTTCCACTGAGAGGACTCTTTCCTAAGAGGTGGGGTATTCTAGTGGGCATTTTAGCTTGGCCTGTGGGAAACCTTGGGGGGTTCACCATGATGAGTCTTTCTACAAGACTTTGCTGTCTTGATTCTTCATTTTCCTGACTTATAAGATTTCATACCCAAGTTACTCTACCATCTGGTTTCTCTGATCTCACTCTAGGGCTACTGAGGATGGCTGGAGAAAATCATGAAACTGAGCTGACTTCATCTACTACAAATTTATGTTCATTAGCCTCAGCTGGGTCTTCTCTGTTGCTTCAAATCTTTCTAGCCTACCTTTATCTTCTCCTTGTTTCAACCTTGACATTTCCTAAACTTTTTCTCTTCCCATTCTTTCCCCTTCCCTCCCCTCCTCCCATTTCCTCTCCTCTCCTCTCCTTTCCCCTTTTTTCCTCTTTCTTTATTTTCTTTTCTCCTCTTCTCAACAACCCCCATTCCTCCCCCATCATTTTCATCCTTCAGCTTTAACTGAATGGATTAAAGACATCCATGAGTTCCCTCAACCCCTTTCCCCTATTCTTCAAAATTGTCATCATCATCATTGTCATTTACAGTCAGTCATCCTTGCCATTGTCATTATCTTCATCACTGTTTTCTCCTTTCTTCCCATCACTAAAGAAGAGGTAGATAAGCTTGCTCTTTACTGAGGCTACTCATGCCTCCTGATCCATACCTTTACACTTTCTCTAGGACTTAGCTCTAGTGTTTAGCTCCTTCTCTTCTTCCTGTATTTTCAGTTTTCCTTTCTCTTTCCACCAACTCTTTGGGGCTTGGTGTCTGGTCCAAGAGGCATGGGGGTCAGCAAGGAGATGACCAGAGTGAAGAAGTAGCAGATTTCCCCTCTCTTTTTGTATTGACCCTCCTTGCCTTTTTCTGGGGCCTCATCTATTGCTTAACAGCTTAGCCAAATGGTTCCCTTCATGGTGCTGGGCAAGTTGGAAAATGTGATGCTGATTGAAAGTCAGTGTAACCTTCCAATCTTGCTCCTCGGGTGTCAAACTTAGATTTTTCAATGTATCAGCAAAAAAAGTTGTCAAAATAAATTTAAATTAAGTCAGATAACCTTTTGGAATTGTAGGCAAATAATCTAATATGGATGCTGACCCTAACTCTGAAATGGGTCACTTGATGACAGAAGACTTCAGGTAGAGTCCAGATGGCCACTGGCCAGGTGGGTTAGAGTGGGGATTCTTTTTATGTTGATGACCTGAACTAGATGGCCCTTAAGGTCCCTTCCAACTCTAAAATTTGGTGCCTTTCCAGCCTTGACAGAGACTTTACCCCAAGGATACAGCAGACCAAGAGGGTTCCTTAGAGAAGGAAGATAAATCTCTATTGTCTTAGCAGAGTCAGGCCATTCCCCTTCTCTAGATCCCCCCATAAACAGTTGAAATTCCTTGAGGCCTCCACAAATGATTCCTTTTTAGACACACACACAGACACGTAGACACACAGAGAGACACAAACATATCCTTGATCAGCATGATGGGGTTGCCTAGAAGTTCTTGAGCCCATTTACTGAAGCCTTGTAGACAAATATTTGTGACTTGGTTTTCCAGGAGAAATTCTGACAATCTTCTGGAAATCAGGAGGACCAGAGAAGGACTCGGGACTCTCTGCTACTACTTACCTATAATGACTCTAGGCAAAAAATATTCTGCCTAGGGGGTCTGAGTTTTTCTTCTTCCATCTTTAAGATAAAGGGATTGGCTAAGGTAATCTCTTAAGGTATGTATTTATGATTTTGTGATCCCATAACATTGATTTGGCTGCTATATTCCATTTGATTTTGAATTTTGGTTCTGCATTTAACTCACCTGTATGAGCTTGAGAAGTTCACTTAATTTTTGTGGGCCTTAGTTTCCTCATCTGGAAAAGGGGAAATTGTATTATACAACTTTTGAAGTAACCAGATTGATTCTGTGTCTTTTTTAATTGATTCTATTTCTAGTCAATTGACTTTATCTTGATTTTGTCATGGTTCTCCATCTCTGAAGTAATTCAGCTGTCCTGTAATGAGTTAAGTTTAAAAATCCAGTTCTTCTGGTAATCATTGTTCTATTCATGTGTCAAGGAAATCTGTTACCCTTGAAGGAAGCAGATGGACAATAGGGAGTGTGATCTAGTATCTTTACACCACTAAGCTGTCCGTCAAGGTTGTCTGGTTTGTTTTTCAAAAAAGCCTGGTTCGCTATCTCTAACCTTGTAGGCAGACTCAAAGGATGAACATTTTTTAGTCACTGAATGGAAGGAGGGGATTGATGCTAGCCCCTCATTCCCAATTTCCAACCAATCATATTTCCCCCAATACCTCAGCTCTGGAACCAAGAATTGATTTTACCATTGATAATGTTGAGCTCTTATAACCAAATTTTGTTCTTTGTTCTAGATGCTCCAAAATTATAAAAGAGAAGTGTACTCCTCCTCTGGGGTCTTAACTCTGTGGGGGAAAGCTGAGATCCCCTTCATTGTTAAGGTTGTATTTTACTAATAAATCAATCATGTTTGGAATGCATGCCTCAGTATACCTTAATTTTAACTTATACTTCTAATATCCTTTCTAGCTTTAAATCCATGGTGTTATCCTCCTATCATACTAATAGCCTCTCCGTTCCCAGTCTTTTAAAATTTTTTATTTAGAATATTTTTCCATGGTTACATGATTCATGATCCCGTCCTTTGCTCTCTCCTCCCCCCTCCCAAAGCCAACAAGAAGTTCCACTGGGTTATACATGTATCATTGTTCAAAACCCATTTCCATGTTATTCATATTTGCAGTAGAGAGATGCTTTAACATCAAAACCCTAATCACATCCCTATAGCACTGCTTGTTTGATCATATATTTTTCTAATGCTCCCATTATGCATTTCTGCTCCATTTCTGCTCCCACAGTTCTTTCTCTGGATGTGGATAGTGTTCTTTCTCCTAAGTTCCTCTGGATTGTCCTGGATCATTGCATTGCTACTGGTAGAAAAGTCCATTACATTAGATTGTACCACAGTGTATCAGTCTCTGTGTACAATGTTCTCCTGGTTCTGCTCCTTTTGCTCTGCATCACTTCCTGGAGGTCATTCCAGTCTCCATGGAACTCCTCCACTTTATTATTCCTTTGAGCACAATAGTATTCCATCACCAACATATACCACAATTTGTTCAGCCATTCCCCAATTGAAGGGCATCCCCTCATTTTCCAATTTTTTGCCACCACAAAGAGCACAGCTATGAATATTTTTGTATAAGCCTTTTTCCTTATTTTCTCTTTGGGGTACAAACCCAGCAGTGGTCTGGTTTGGCCAAAGGGAAGGCATTCATTTAAAGTCCTTTGCGCATAACCAAAGTCCTCCAGAATGGTTGGATCAATTCACAACTCCACCAGCAGTGTATTAGTGTCCCAATTTTGCCACATCCTCTCCAACATTTATTACTTTCCTTTGCTGTCCTATGCCAATCTGCTAGGTGTGAAGTGGTACCTCAGAGTTGTTTTGATTTGCATTTCTCTAATCAGGAGGGATTTAGTGTTCCCAGTCTTTCATTTGACTATTCCTCTATCTGAATCACCATCAAATCAGATTGCTTAGACTTTCCCAGCTTCCTGCCTTACCTAGCTTGTCTGCTCTTGTGAAGAGGCCCTGTACCCTTTCCTACATTTCCCTTTATCTTATCTGCTATCCTTATTTCCCAATATCAATTACAGTTATCCTAACCAAAGGCTTGCCTGGCTAAACCTTAAATAGCCAGCTTTGTTACTTGTTCATTACGCCATCAGTCCCATACCATAATTTGCCAGCCTATCATCCCAGTGGGGAGAGTTCCCAGGAAGCATTCTGTTCCTTGCAATTATATTGGGCCCATCTTAAGCAATTTGTACCAAGGCCACCGCTATGGGATAGGGCACAATAACCACCCTTCAAAAGCTACAAGAAGGGAATGTGTCAGCAAGTTGCAAGTGGTAGAGTGCTACACTTGGAGTCAGGAATAGGTAGCCTTTATACACTGCTTTAAAGATTTACAAAGTGCTTTGCATGTGCTATCTCTTTTGTTTCTCACAACAACCTGGGAGTTAGGGGCTATTATTAAACCCCTCCCCCCATTTTATAGATGGGAAAACCAAGACAGATAGAAGTTAAGTCACTTTTCCCAGGGCCACATGGCTAGTAAAGTCCAGATCTGAAGATTTTCCTGTCACCTATAGCATATTCTGGGAGTTTCATGATCACATTCAGATAATAAATGGTGACTGTTTACACTTACTTATTTGTTTTCCCCAACAGACCCCAGGTTACTGATGGAACCACTTTGCTGATATAAGGAACCTTGAGCGTGTCTTAGGGGAGCATGAAATAGTAGATAAAATGCTGGATGTGGAGTCAAGAAGACTGAGGTTCTTAAACACTCTGAACCTCAGTTTCCCTGCATAAAATGGGAATAATAACATTGTAGAACTTTTCTGGAGGAGGCTGCTCCTTTTCCCTTCTCCATGTGCACCTGAGGACATTCCCCACATTACCTGACCTTTCACCCAGTTGCCCAGTGGGAGTGCTTCATCCTTCCCCTGTCTGGGATAAGGTATGGGGTTCACATGCAGCATGAGGGTTGTAGTTTGGGCACTCAGTCTCTAAAAGGTTCACCATCACTGCTATAAAATGTGCTTTGTATGAATATAGCTATAACTTATGCAAAAGTACTTTTTATACCTTGAAGAAATTTTGAGATGGCCCCATATTCAAGATGTGAAGGTCCCTGATGTCCCTACTACCAATTCTTACCACTGATTATAATAAGGCATATCTCCCATCTACACTAACATGTTTAGGGATTAACTATTGAATTTGTTTCCTACAGGCTTTTGTCCAAGCTGTAGAGTATCGAGTTTTTCTTCCATACACAGTGATGTGCATATGGGTATGCATGTATGCATGCATGTGCATGCACGTGTGTGTTGTGTGTATATGAACATATATATTACACCTCAGGATTGAACATAAAGCTCATCCAAGATGGTTAAGGTTTCCTTGTCTCTGCTGGTGACCTTGGGTTTCTTTGTTAAACAGGAAATCAGGGCACTGGAGCTGGGCAGTGTCTCTAGGATTCTGAGCATCCTCAAGGGGGATAGGGGGTGGGGGTGACCAGTCCTCCCTCTCACCCAAGGCCTCATCTGTAAGACCAGATCCAGGCATCCCTGGTCTCTAACAAACTGGACCTCTCAGGGGTTGGAGAGTGGGTGTGGGTGGCAGGGTATACAATCTGGTTCTAGTCCAGCAAGAGGATGAGCAGAAGGTTGCAATCTGGACTTGGTATGGGGCTTAAGAATGTGATACTATTTGAGCTATGCGGTGCACCCACAGTATTTCAGCCATTTCGGAAGGATATCTCTGAGACCTGCTGGAAAGTGAGTGATAATATATCTCAATGACATCTTGATCTCCTCTTGGAGGCTGGTCCAGCATACCATGCGTGTCCAGATGGTCCTGACCCGTCTCTCTCAGGACAAGTTATGCCAAGCTGAAGAAATGCTCCTTTGACCTGACAGAAGCTGAGTTTCTAGGGACATATAAATTTCCTGATCTATCTAGACAGAGCCATGCAAATGTCACTACTGCACCCAGCTGGCAAGCTCCCTTGAGCCCTAAGCTTTATGGATTTCATAGTGTACCACTGGGGCAGGGGGTGGGTTGGGATGGGAAGGTGGTTCATACCCTCTTTTCAGCACAGATCATACCT
Source organism: Monodelphis domestica (assembly GCF_027887165.1). NCBI lineage: Eukaryota > Metazoa > Chordata > Mammalia > Didelphimorphia > Didelphidae > Monodelphis > Monodelphis domestica. The sequence goes on along the minus strand of NC_077227.1, from coordinate 61,428,658 downwards.
ATTAGCCACCTGCTACAGAAGGATTATGCCTTCCCAGTTGTTGGCTGAGATCTGATGGACCTTTGAATCTCAGAAGGAATCTCTATCCAATTCCTGATTCTGTTGTTGTATGACCTTGGGCAAATGACAATCTCTCTGGGCTTTCTTATCTTTAAGATGAGGGGTTTGGGGGGAAGCTGGGTGGCTCAGTGGATTGAGAGCCAGGCCTAGAGATGGGAGGTCCTGGGTACAAATCTGGAATCAGACACTTCCCAACTGTGTGATCCTGGGCAAGTCACTTGACCCCCATTGCCTAGCCCTTACCACTCTTCTGCCTTGAAACCAATACGAAATATTGACTCCAAGATGGAAGGTACGGTTTAAAAAAAAAAAGATGAGGGGTTTGGACTAGACAGACACCTTAGAAGATTCCTAACTTCAAAATCTATTCCTTGACTTGTGATGGTCCTTTGTGGTAGAGGCAGAAGCTTCACATAGCAATTTAGGGGTGGTACCAGCTCAGCCTGCAATTCTGAGTACTTGTCCTTTAAGCTCATTCCTACAGGAAATGTGCTTTTGGGCAGCAGGGACCTCATTTGAAATCTAGAGGCATTATCTGGAGTGGGAAATATTTTCTTGGTAATTAACTACCAGCTGAAGTGGCGACTGGAAAGAACCTTGGAGCCAGCAAGATCTGTATTCAAATTACACCTCTGATATAAACTAGTTTTGACCCTGGACACATCAGTTTCTCTGAGCTCCCTAAACGGTCTCTTGGGCTGTTGTTAAAGGGAGATTTCACAGAGGGAGTTTTCAAAACGTGATAAAATGATGGCTCCAACCACAATGGACAACACTAGTTTGAGAAGAAGGTAATTTCTGGGGAAAGAAAGGAAGTGGTATGAAGTAGCAAAGAAATTATTATATCTAACTGACTTGACTAATAGATGATCACTAAGTTCTCAGGAAATTAGAAAGGCGTAATAAGCTAAGAGGTGAGCAAGCCAGAATGTTGAATCCTCATAATTAGAGATAGAAGGGGGAAGAAGCATGAGAGTGATGGGGTGGGGTCCTCAGATTTCATTATTACAGGAAACTCTCAAATTGTGTGTCTGAAGTAGATCTTGAATCCAGGCCTTCCTGACTCCAAGGGTCACCCTATTCCAGTGATGTTGCACTTTTTAGAGACCAAGTGCCCAAACTGCAACCCTCACCACATGTGAGTTGCCCCTTTACCCCAGGCAGGGAGGGAAGAAGTGCTCCCATTGGGCTGCTGAGCAGAGGGTAGGGTCAGGTGATGCTAGGAATGTCCTCAGGCATGGGTGAGGAGGGGAAAGGGAGCAGACCCCACCTGCAGCATGCCATAGGTTCACCAACACAGCAGCCTATTCTGTGCCTTTCTAGTAATTAAAGAACAATGATTAGCCCCAGAGGGACAGGACTCTCCCAAAGAAAGAGAGTTCATAGCAAGTCATACTCAGGGTGTGATCAAATTTCAGGGATATGTAGGAGGTAGAGAAAGGAATCTAAAGTCTAAAGTCCAGGAAGTTGGCCCAGATTCTAACATGGAAAGGGAAATTAATTCTCCTTGAGAGAAAAATGGAAATTTTTCTAGGTGGGGGCCCTGTGGTCAACTGGGTAATGCAAGAATCAGGGGTGAAATTTGAACTCAGGCTTTCAGACCCAGAATCTGAATCCTTGACATTGTATCACACTCCCTTGTACCACATCCTTGCCAAATACTTGGCTTTGCTGTGGACTCTGACACATTACAACTGTAGGGTTGACCCTCCTTAAGAGTATTTGAATTTCTTAAATGGGGGCTCTCAGAGATTTAAAAGCATCTCAGCCACAGTCTTTGTTTCCAGAGTGGCATGTGGGTGGGCTGCCCCTCTCCCCGAGTCCCTGAAGGTATGCTTCTGAGAGATGAAGTAAATCAGAGATGACTGGATGCACTGGGGTCAGAGGCAGCTTCTCAGAGGTGGCCTGCCAGACAGAGTTGGCACAAATGGGGCTTGGAGCAGAGGGAGATAAACAGGAATCTGGGGGCAGTGAAGAAGGAACATGAAATTACAACCTCTTCAGGGAAACAAAGAGAAGGAAAAACATTCTCCAATTAGGAAATTCCATTTTCTAAAGGAATCAGAATGAAGGAATACCCAATGACTCGATAGGGAGGATGAGGATGGAGGAGGGACCCCAGGAAAAGTTAATGAGAAGAAGGGGCAGCAAGGTGGCTCAGTGAATTTAGAGCTCAGGGAAAGGAAGTCCTGGGTTCAAATGTAGCTTGGACAATGTCCAAGCTGTGTGACCCTGGGCAAGTCACTTAACACCATTGCTAGCACTTATAACTCTTCTGCCTTGGAACCAATACACAGTATTGATTCTAACATGGAAGTTAAGGGTTTAAAAAAAAAGAGTTAATGAGAAGAATAAATGAATTCTTGAACCAAAGAATCCCACTTGTGATATGGGTTCTTCTACTCTGTCTTCCTCTTGAGACCACCAGCTTCACTTTGAGTGAACTGCTCCTTCCTTTTCACACACTTAGATCTACTGGAGAATAGTCAGCCTCAGAATAGTGAAGAATACCTGAGTTTAAATTTCTGTTCTGACATACACAGGCTATGTGGCCCTAAGAAGTCATTTAACCCTTTTTGGTCCATATTTCCCCATCTTTAAAATGGGGAACACCTATCCCACAGGGACAGGTTGAGAGAAATGCAATACTGTGCGTAAAATGTTTTGTAAATCCTTAAGTGCTATGAAAATACAGTTATTCTTGTGCTTGCTGCTGCTTGGCTTGTTGGCTTCTTGGACTGATGATTCTATGGCAACATGGTGGGTTTGGGGTTGGAGGCAAAGCCCCTGGACTGGCTCTGTTAGAACAAGCTTCTGATGTGAGTCTGAGAGATCTCCTTTCTTGTACCCAACTGACCCGTTTTGGCCCTCTGAGTCACATGGATTCCAAGTCTAATCACTCTTCCATTTGACAGCTGTCATGTCCTCCATAAGCCAAGATTCTCTTCTCCAGGCTGAACGTCTCTAATATGGTACTCAGGACTGAACACGTGGTTCAACTCTCTTCTTCCCTCTTCAGACCACATTTGGACATTGGCTCCCCTCAGTCTGGTCTCTAGACTTCTTATCTGCCCTCTCTTCATTGTAATAACATAGAGGGAAACATTATAATAATGATGATGACAATAAATGACCTTTAGTGTGATTTAATGTCTTTTAAAAAATAACCCTTACGTTCCATCTTAGAATCAATATTGTGCATTAGTCCTAAGGCAGAAGAGCAATAGGGAGTTAGGCAATAGGGGTTAAATGACTTGCTCATGGTCACACAGTTAGGAAGTGCCTGAGGTCAAAATTGAACCCAAGACTCCCATTTTTAGGCCTGATTCTCAATCCGCTGAGCCACCTAGCTGCCCCTGATTTAACATTTTCAATGAGTTTTACATCAAACAACAGAGCCTCACAACAATCCCTGTGACATGAATATTACAGGTTTTAAGATAAGAACTGAGTCCTGAACCTATGATTTCATTGGTCTACAGCAGTGATGTCAGACTCAAATAGAATTATATCCTTGTGGGATGACTTAGAAAAACACAAATAAATGTTATCAATACTTTGTTATATTTTTATTTATTTTATTATAATTCCTTCCTTGTTTCCTTCCTGTTTTTCTTTCTTCCTTCCTGTTTTCTTCCTTCCTTCCTTCCTTCCTTCCTTCCTTCCTTCCTTCCTTTCTTCCTTCCTTCCTTCCTTCCTTCCTTCCTTCCTTCCTTCCTTCCTTCCTTCCTTCCTTCCTTCCTTCCTTCCTTCCTTCCTTCCTTCCTTCCTTCCTTCCTTCCTTCCTTCCTTCCTTCCTTCCTTCCTTCCTTCCTTTCTTTCTTTCTTTCTTTCTTTCTTTCTTTCTTTCTTTCTTTCTTTCTTTCTTTCTTTCTTTCTTTCTTTCTTTCTTTCTTTCTTTCTTTCTTTCTTTCTTTCTTTCTTTCTTTCTTTCTTTCTTTCTTTCTTTCTTCCTTCCTTCCTTCCTTTCCTTTCCTTTCCTTTCCTTTCCTTTCCTTTCCTTTCCTTTCCTTTCCTTTCCTTTCCTTTCCTTTCCTTTCCTTTCCTTTCCTTTCCTTTCCTTTCCTTTCCTTTCCTTTCCTTTCCTTTCCTTTCCTTTCCTTTCCTTTCCTTTCCTTTCCTTTCCTTTCCTTTCCTTTCCTTTCCTTTCCTTTCCTTTCCTTTCCTTTCCTTTCCTTTCCTTTCCTTTCCTTTCTTTTCCTTTCTTTCCTTTCTTTCTTTCCTTTCTTTCCTTCTTTCTGTCTTAGTATCCATTCCAAGAAAGAAGAGTAGCAAGAGTTACGCAGTTGGGGTTGTGACTTGCCCAGAAGTGTCTGAGGCCAGATTTAAACCCAGTATTTCTCAACTACAGTCTTGGTGTTTTATCCACTGAGCTACCTTGCTGTCCCCCTCCCCCAATATTACATTATAAAATTTCCCAATCATGTACATGCCATGAGTTTGACACCTCTGGTACTGGGTACTCCTGGGTAAAGCTACTGACTCTATGAATGCATTTTCTTCAGCTTATAATGTTGTCTAGTTTTTTAAGGTTCAGGTGTTTGTCTGGGGCTATACAGTATCAGAAGTGGGATTTGAATCCAGATCTTGAAAACCAATTCTCTATCTATTACAATTATTATTAACTCCATATTATAAATGAAGAAAATAAGGTTCAAAGTACAGTGGTAAAAATCAGAGGACCTGTATTTAAATTCTAACTTCTTTACTTACCAACTAACTGAGTGACCATATAATGATGATAGTTTGTGGTTGTATGGTTCTTTAAGGTTTGCAGAAAAGTTTACATTGGGTATCTCATTTGATCCTCACAAAAAAAAACACAAAAACTCTGTGTGGCAGATGCTATTATTATCCCTTTTTCACAGATGAGGAATCTAAGGCTAAGAGCAGTTAAATTTTTTGCCCAGGGCCATACAGTTAATAAGAGTCAGGCAGGATTTGAACTCAGGACTTTCTCACTCTTAATATAATGCTCTATTTGCTATAATACCTAGTCACTTAATCTCTCTAGGCATGGATTTCCTGGTTCCTAAATATCTGGGAAGTGCTTAGCATAGTATCTTGCACATAGTTACCTAATAAATGTTTATTTACCTCCTTAAAATGAGTTTTCCTCCTAAGTCCCTCTATGGCATCTGAATATGGGATGTTATGTTCATGAAGCCTCATTCCACTCCTCCTGTTCCCATTATACCACTCCTCCTCAAATGCCACTTCTGGGTATCCAACATTCATTGCTGCTTACCCTCATTATACAATCATTCTCATTCACCAATCTGGTGGCTGCCCCGATTAACTTTGTGCAATCCTGGTTCATCCCTGGGGGTCATGGGAAGGTCCTGTTGCCCTCTTGCTGTTGGCAATGGCTAGAACTTCCTGATGATCACTTTTGTTCCTCTTTCTCTCTCTAGTCTATCCCATTCATTTCTCAGAGAATGAGTCATTAGTCTTTAGAATGGAACCACACCTGCCAAGCAAGGGACTTACAGAGATGGATGGAACATAAGCAATCAAGTACTCTAACAGAGCTTGTGTCCTGGGAGACTTGAGGACTTGTCAAAGCCCAGATCGTCCCAGGCCTCAGTCAGCTCAATCTCTTGGCCATATACTTCTTCGATTAAACTAAAAAGCTGATTAAAGAAGAGTTTTTGTCAGATGGGACAGCTAGGTGGTGCAGTGGATAGAGTGCTGGACCTGGAATCAGGAAGACCTGAGTTCAGATTCTACCTCAACCATGTGGTGACTAAAACACTTGGTTCTTTATCTCATGAACTGTTGTATTCATGACATTTAAAAAACTGAACTGCATAAATTTATGCTTACCTCTGTAATCTTATTTAGATTTGACCTACCATTCTTAGGGAATTCTGACTGTTATACAATTGTTAGACTCTTTTCAATCCTCATCTATAATGACCTAATTTGGTCTCTTTTCAATCCTCATCTATAATGACCTAATTCTCTGGATTTCTTTTCTTCTTCTTCCTTCCCTTCCTCCTCTCTGACAACCATCTTCCATCCCAGAAAAATCTCACTTTTGATTGGTGTCTGCCTGCCAAGATCACTATTTCAAGAGGAATCCCAGCCATGCTCAGCCTCATTTAGGGCTTGAATATTCCTACTTGATAGCTGCCTCACCCCCTCAGCTCTTCCTTTTGCATTGTCTTCTCTCATCAAAATGGAAGCTGTTAGAGGGCTGGGACTGCCTTGCTTTTATTTGTATCCTTGATGCTTACCATAGTGCATGGAACATAGTAAATACTTAATGAACATTCTGTCCCTATCTACATGTATCTATCTATCTATCTATCTATCTATCTATCTATCTGTCTGTCTGTCTGTCTATAATCTATCTGTTTCTATTTGTCTACCTGTATCTCTCTCCTCTCTCCATTCATTCATCCTTCTATCTGTCAGTCTTTCTCTATGTCTGTCTCTGTCTACCTGTTTTTCTATCGTGTATCTGTCTCTATTTGTTTACCTATTTATCTACCTATCTGTCTGCCTATATAGTTATTATATATCTTATTATCTTTATGTCTATCTGTCTCTGTGTACCTGTCTATTTATCTATCTGTCTACCTACCTACATAGACATATTATCTTATATCTTTTTTATCTATAGATCCATCTTATTTTCTTTCTTTGCATCTAATTACCTACCTACCTACCTACCTACCTACCTACCTACCTATCTATCTATCTATCTATCTATCTATCTATCTATCTATCTATCTATCTATCTATCTATCTATCTCTATCTACAGATATAAGGAGAGGGATGTGTAGGACTTCATTTAAGTTTTTAATGAAAATGTTGTACAGGTTAGAACCACCAAAGACAAAACCATGCAAAAGGCCACAAGTTATCCCTACATGATGACATCAGTGTATTAATTCACATAATTGGGGTCTGGTCAGTCAGTAAGTTACAAATCTATCTAATTTTACTACCATTCAGTTCATACTTTTCCTTTTCCAGAAGACAAAATCCTGGTTCTCTAAGTAAATGTACCTTGTAGGTACAAAGTGAGTGGCAAGGATTGTGGGTGGTAAAATGGGATATCAAAAAAAAATCAGCATGACATAGTGGAAGGAGTCACTGATTTTTTAGTCAGGAAGTCTGAATTTGAAGTGTGGCTCAAACCCACAGTCACTATATGACCTTAACTTTTTTGGACTTCAGATCTTTCTTGAGAAAAATAAGATGGATTGGACTTAGATAGTTTTCTGGCTCTAAATCTGTGATTCCAAGTCATTTTGACTTTCTTGTGCCTCAATTTCCCCACATGCAAAATTTGAATAATAATAATGATATGTAGGTTGCCTCCTTCATAAAATCAATGGGAGAAGAGTGTTTTTTAAAACTCAAGAAATTTAAATTATTATCAGGATTCTAGTTTGCTGGGGGATGCTAGAGTGGGACTCTCTTTTCTGGTTAGGAGGTAGAGAGCCAAGTAGAGAACTCTACTAGCTGCTCTACAGTGACAGCTTTATGTTTATTTATCTGGGTCTCCAAACCCCTCAACCAGGCACAAAACTCCCCCAAAACCAAAATAGGAAACCCTCCACCCGACAGCAAAGCTTGGATTTGCAATAAGTTTATTCCCCGATCAAATAAAGGAACAGGGAATGTGTGATCATCAAAGTGATTACCTTGGGGGAAACAGATACTGTGGATTTTATTAAATGAGACACTCTTGCTAAAAGGAAGTCTTACATTAAACTTTTGGGTTTAAATAATATTAGTGTCAAGAGCTGACAAACATTCAGAATAAAATGCTTTGTGGAAAATATAAATAATCATTTAAAACATCTTTAGTAAAGGCACCTGCATTTTATCAGGCACACATATCAGGGAGTGCTTTTCCAATAGAATGGTCACATTTATACATCTTTATGGTAGTTTTTTTTTCCATCATAAAACAAATCAATTTAGGCAAAAATGGATATTGCTTAGTATGCACTTTCCTTTCAGGCAAACAAGCTTTCCTCTTCAAATGAAGCCCAGAGAAACAAGAACACCTGCATCTGAAAGCTGATGGCATTTTCCTTATTGCCAATGGAAATTTAAAAAATCATCTTTGCATGTTTAAATTTAGCAGGACCCAAAGTGAATGCCAATGATTAGTTCCAATGTTTGATCAATACTCATTGAAAACTTGGATTTCTTGCCCATTTGGTTTGAGGTAGATGTTATAACATCTTGTGGGCCCCTCCCACTCCTTCTCCCTCTCTTCCTCCCTCCCCCCTCTTCCCTCTCTCTTCCTCTTTTCCTCTCTCTACTTCTTTCTTTTCCCCTTTCCTTCTCTCCCTCCTTCCTTCTCTCTCCTCCCCTTTCCTTCCTTCCTTCTTTCTTTCTCTCTCTCCCTCCCTCCCTCTCTTTGTCTTCCCCTTTTCCCTCCCCCTTTCTTTTTCTATCCTCTTTTCCACTCTATTTCCTTCTCTCTATATCCCTTTTACCTCCCCCTTCCTTCTTTCTCTCCTTCCCTCCCTTTATCTCTCCCCCTCTTTACCTTCCTCCCTCCTCTCTCTTTCTTTCTCTTCCCCTTCCCTTTCTCCTCTCCCCCCACCCCCAGTCTTTCTTTCCTCTCCTTTCTGCCACTTCCCCCATTATATAAACATTCAGACACACGGATTAGCCATATACACCAAAGACTGAGAAGGTAATGGTACTGGGCTCTGGAAAAGTCAGCTCCTTTGGAGCCTCTGAGTATATGCCCAGAAAGTGGCAATGGGCAGTGCTTTTCCACACTGGGCCATGCTGGTTCTACAGAAAGCCTGTGAGTACAAAGTGTCATGACCTGTGATCACAGAGAGTGTGTATTTCATTTGACAACCAGCTTAAGTTGGGAAAGGATCATGCCCCAAAGGCTGGCCTCTAGGGGATGAACATTTTGGACTGCAGCAAGCCAGGAGGACAAGAAGTATCCAGAGTGCTGAACTTGATTTTTAAATATCAAAGTTGTTATTGCCCTCCCCACTTGAAATTACTTTGTATTTTATATGTATTTACTTGTTGCATTCTCCTCTGAAAATATCAGCTTTTTTAGGACAGGATCTGTATGAATGTGTCTTTGTATCCTCAGTGTCTGGCAGTATGCCTCTCTCATGGGCTACAAGGTTTATGAATCTAGAGCTGGCAGGGAACTTGGAGTTCAGTCTCTGGTCCAATCTTCTTAATTTTCTGATGAGGAAACTGAGGTCCATGCATGTTAAGGGACTTAATCAAGATCACACAGGCCATATATGCTTATTGAATGTTTATTGAATTAAATTAAATAAGGGACGTAGTGATTTGAGTACAGATGTAGGTATGCAAGTTCACAGTCACCTCTACCATCCATTGTTGAAACCAAACTAAACTAGCAGGTGAAACTAAAAGATTGTTTGTGCAGTTTTGGTGCTAATTTCCAAGGTTATGACAGGAATAAGAAAGTATACATTCACCCCTAACCCAAATATCAAGTGGTCCTGATATCAATATCAAGTTTCTCCTTCTAGGGGCACAGAGTCAGATAAAAAGATAGACTCCATTTGAAGGCTTTTATTTTGCTAGGTATGTATGGGTCTGATTCACCAAAGAGCAGAAATAACCCTGAGGCTGTGGCTTAGTTCATTGTTCCAAATAGCTTTTTTGCAGGGTAGGGGCAGCAGCAATAAGTTACCAGGCTGCTATAATCCCTACACAACTTGACATACTATCCATGTATGGATTTTTGTCTTTAGAAGTAAGGCTAAGTGATTAAATTTCTTTGTGCATTTGTGCCCATTTATCTGGTCCTTATGTATGAAACCACCAATGCAGTTCCCATTTTGAGAAGTTCCCCTCCAAGTAGAAGCAAACTTTGTATTAAATATAGTGTATTGTAACATGTTTCTGCTCGCATGTTAAGAATTAACAGTTTTCTTTGAAGTAGATCACAACCTCTTATAACCTCTCTAAGTTGGCCTATTAAAAGTTCAACCATTTTCTCTCTTTGTAACTTTTGCAAGAAACCCACTCTAAGATAATGGTAGCTTCCTCCAAGGTCATCCCCAGGATAATTAATAGTATCTATACTGGGCAGGGTGCCCACACTGAGATAATAGCCACTTCCCAAGGTTCCTGAATGTATGGCCTTCATAGGGTAATTATGAGAAACAATCTAATACAGTCCCCATCCCCTTTCATCAACCAGATAACAGCCACCTGAGTGTCTAAGGCTGAGATGCTCAGAAAGCTGGTCATGAGTTTAGAAAGACTATACATGAGCTCAGCCACTTATATCTTGGCCAATCAGTGCTTCCCAAGCCTTCAGGGTCACATCAAAATCTGAGGGTTTGCTGGTAAGTTAGGCTAGTTAGCAGGGCTTTTTCTTTATATAACTAAGGATTTACATGTTATTTTGCTTCCAGGTGATCTTCACATCAGTTAATTTGCTGCCTAGACCAGAGACATCAGTCTTAATCCTTTCAGTTCTGTAATGCTCCACCTTAGGACTCTTACCATCCTGATTAATGAGTTTCACCTGGTCAACTATTCTGAATAGGCTTCAGACACATTTAATCCATCTTCTTACCCACTGTATTGCTGCCGTATATATACCCTCTGAATGTCTACTTATACGTTAATTATCCATCCACCACTTCCTAATGTTTTCCAGTTCTTTCCAGATCAGTATTGACATTGCTGCTAGAAAGGCTGTGACAAGTATGTCTATAGCTCTGCTCAGTATCCCTATAACTCTCCCATTCTCTGGCCTCCACTCCCCTGTTTGTGTTAAGTTTTCCTGTTAGAATGTAAACTTTTAGGGCAAAGACTCTGGTTTTGTATTTGTATCTTCCAATATGCTTAGTATGGTGTTTGACAGATCATAAATACCTAACAAATGCTTTTAATGAATTAACTGATTGATTCAACCAGAACTTGGACTCCAACCACAGTGCCAAAGATGCCCTACTGGTGACAATCATTACTATAGAGGATCATTCACTTCTGATTGTGTTCCACAGACATGGGAGCTGACAAAACATGCTGATTCTTCACAGGCTTTGGAGGAGCACTGGAGGCACTTGTATTCAAGTGTCCTATATTAATCATCACAGAACCCAAGATGACTAGCAATAATGGAGGGGCTAGTCTGAGTGACTGGCTGGGGTCTATCATTCAGTAAAACCCATTTAAACTTGTAACTTCTGTCTTGGACAACACAGACTTAACTCTTACCACATAACCATCCATTTGGAGAGTATTTTCTGCTAGATGGGGGTGGAGAGATGAATAGGAGAGGCAGGTATCCATATCAGCCACTAAAATTTTCTCCTCAAACCCAGTACTTTTACCAATGACTTGTACATGTTCATCTGTGGAGGAAGCCACCTAATATTGGAAAGTTTTGGAGAAGCAAAAGAACTGAGTGGAAACTCATCAGATGACATCAGTACCTCAGTGGGGAAGTGGAAAGTATCAACTTTGGATAGAGAAAAATATTCCAGCTGGGATACAAATCTGGGAGTATGAATTGTGAAGCTTATATTCATTATCACCAGTAGCATGGGAATCAGTGGGAGAACATTTCCCTGGGTGTAAGGGGAGATTTTTTCCTAGCTATTTGTCTTATATTCTTAAGTAAATTTACCATGTCACATTTTATTCTGGCTTAGTTGGAGTGATTTAGTAGAAATGTGAGATCATGAGCTGTGGTTTGAAATAGATTAATTATTCTTTGACTATCATGACATGGGGCTGATCAATAGGGGGTGTCATTAACAGGCGCTGGGTGCATACAACTTCTGATTGTATACAAAATGTTAACAACTTTATTTCAATTGGAAAATAAATATAGTAACATGCTCTTTGTGCTTCCAGAATATCTTTCTGATATGGTTTGTAGTTGTCTTATGCATCCATGTAAAATCCAAATGATAAGGACAAAAATCACACAGAAGGGCAAGAAGGGTTGAGATGCACATCAGTGGAGATGACAGATAAACTTTGAATATCTACATAGTCTAGTAGTTATATATCTCCTCTTACTTACCCTGCCAGGAAGAATTCATAGAAAAATACCTTAACTGAACCATATTATATTTAGGTCTTCTTTGTTTTTTAAACCCATAACTTCTGTCTTAGAATCAGTACTATGTAATGGTTCCAAGGCAAAAGAGCAGCAAGAGCTATGAATCTGAGGTGAAGTGCCTTGCTCAGGGTCATAAAACTAGGAAGTATATGAGGCCAGATTTGAACCTAGGACCTCCTATCTCCATCCACATACCTACCTCTTTCATTTAGGTCTTAACACAGATTCTGTCCATCATCATCAAGCCCTTCTCTTGTCATATGGCTAATCCTTGTCCCTTGAGACCCTTATCAGGCCAACCCCTCAGCTTAATTAAAAATACCCGAGACATTTCCACTTATTTCTATATAATTCATGATAAAATATTGAGAGGCAGTTTAGGTGATGGAGGGATTCAGGACAATGAGTTATCTCATTGACCTTCTGCTAATTATTGTGTGTGATCTCTGTGTGATCTTGGACAAAGGATGTCTTCTGAGCCTCAGTTTCTTTTCCTTGGACTAGGTCATATGTATTGCCCCTTCTAGATCTAATATTCTTTGCTTCTGTGAATATGTAGTTGTCATATTACCTTACTTTTGCACTGGAGGCAACTGGATTCAAGTACCGTACCATCTCAGTCATCGTGGAATCCAAGATGTAGGTACCAGACTGTGAACTGCACAAGGGAGGGGATGTTGCTCTATATAACTTTTATTTCCCTCAGCATATAGCACACATGATCTGTAAACAGTAAGTGCTTATAAATATTGTTTTGAACTTAATTTCCCTTGGCCCCAGCTTCTTTAATTATAAAACAAATGAGATAGACTAGATCTTTTCAGCTCTTTTGTTTCCTGCTTCTCTGACTGCTGTTAGCTGCAGAGACCAAGAGTAGGAGAGTGTGATTCAGTGATTGCTAGAGGCTCAATACCAGAGTACCAATGCCATATATTTTTATTTATTTAATGATTTGAAAATTTTATTTAATTAATTAATTTAGAATATTTTCCCACAGTTACATGATTCATGATCTTTCCCTCCTCTCCCCCCATCCCCTTTCATAGCCGATACACAATTCCACTGGGTTTTACATGTGCCATTGATCAAGACCTATTTCCATATTATTAATATTTGCATTAGGGTGATCATTTAGAGTCTACATCCCCAATCATATCCCCCTCACCATATATTTTTAAATGGATTGATGCTTTCTGTTAGTTGTCATTGGAGAGCCAACGAGAGAAAGGATTTTAAGTGGGAGCAAGATGGACTACAGAACAATTCGATGCTTTGTTTATGGTCCTGTCATGGTGGACCTGTGCATCTTCATTGTTTCTAGGAAGGAAGTATTGGTGAACTTAAGATTGGCTTGAGAGTCTTGACATTATGATTAGCATAATAGGAGAAATAAAGAGGATCTTGTCAGGGAAAGAAGCATGTTGAAGTAGAACCATATTCGCCCAAATATAGTATGATTCCCCCCCCCCCCCAATGTGTACCTTTGAAAGTCACATTCTCACCATATTCAAGCACTTCCAGCCTTGAAACCATAAGTTGTGCATTGTGTGCCTCAGCATATGCCAAAAGCATAGCTATCTCCTGGGGCAGATGGGAAATGTCGACCAAAGCCCCATTGTTTTGATATTCTGTTAAATGTCATCATTAATACTAAAGGTGCTTGATGAAAACTACTGGAAATGAGAAAACTGGAATGACTGTGATGCTTGTTGTCATAGCTGATGGAGAAAACTGACTCCTTATGTAATTTTAAGGCATGAAACATTATTGAAGGAAAAGTTACCATCAGGAGTGATCTTTTGTGTGCAGGAAAAGGGATGGATGGATGGATGAAGAACTTGTGTTAGATTGGTTGAATGTAATCTAGGTTAGATGTCCCAGTGCATTACTGTGTCCGAGAGGGATGCTCCTACTTGACGTCTTCAAGGGTCACCTGACTGAAAATGTGAAGAAAAGAATTGCTGAAATGTGCATGGACCTAGTTGTTATTCTGGGAGGAATGATGTCACAATTACAAGTGCTAGATGTAGTAATTAATCAGCCATTCAAAGATCATTTTAAGAAAGAATATAACCATGGATGTCAGCTGGAAAACATGAATTTACTCCAATGGAAAAAATAAGAAACTGTTGGTCACTGTATTAGGGAACTGGATCACAACCACTTGGGACAAAATCTTCACCATTGTGCTTGTATATCAAACCATATGGATGGTAGTGAAGATGGTGATTTGTGGGAAGAAGAGGGTGAAGGTGATGCCTCTACTAATGGTTCCACTTCAGGAGATGAGGATATAGAAGAAGAAGGAGAACATGATTAAATATTGGAAGGTAATTTCTCACAAGTATCTATAAAAGTAATTCATATTTAATAAACGTGTTCACATTAAAACTTCTTTAATTTGTTTTCAGGACCTTGAAAAAACTTTGAATTATAAATGCCTGCATTATTCACGAGGTAAGAGAAAGCTGTAATTTAAAAGGAGAAAAGAAAATGGGTTTTTCCTCTTTCAGAGTTACCCTTCAAAGTACTTGGGATCACACTATATTTGGTGTTGTATTATAGTCAGTCTAATATGGTACACCCTGGGTTTGGAATCAGAAGATCTGGACTAAAATTCTGATTTTATTGTTGATTACCTTAAGTTGCTGTGGGACCTTGGGCAAATCACTTAACTTCTCTGGACATCAGGCTTAATGTAAGAAACAGAATCTGGACATCATTTCATTTCATCTGTAAATTTGTAAATTTCATTTACAGGTAAATGATGGACGAATGAAGGAGCCACCTCACCCATTCCAAGGACAGTTCAATGATATGACTTATGAATACTTTTTTATTAAACTAGAGAAAAACACAAAGAAAATCGCCATCTGTAAGACCTTCTCATTGTGGGCTAGAGAAATTAACCTTTACATTTCTGCTAGATTTATTTCACCTTTAAGCAACCAGCTGTGTTTTCTGGGCTCTGGGCATTGCCTTCTTCCTGTGTTAGGGGATAACACACTTGGGTCAGACTGGAGTCCATCCCTCTCTTGATCAGTCTATTCAAAGGTGTCCATGGGAAAATGAAAGGAGATTTGGGGAGATAGAAACCAGAGCAACAGTCCATCTTTTTCTAAGCACCAGGAGTTTTGTCATCAGGAGGATGGGAAGGAGAAGTAGAAGGTGGGGAATGAAGGGGAAGTGGATGTGTATAGGTTTTTCTTCTTTTCTGGTTGTTATACATCCTGATCATAGATAGAGGTTGCTTCAGAGCTCCCATCTTGGGTAAGAGTCAATAGGGCCTAGTCTGAAGTCAGATATCATCACTGGTGTCAGATTCTCACAATTTGATCATTTTTGACAGGCTTGCCAGGTTCCTTGAGTTCTCACTATTGATCATGAATGGGCGTAGATAGTTTCTTTTCTAGAGACCTTCAGTGTTCTGGGAATATGCAAAGCTATTGCCATGTCTGTATATCTGTCTGAATGGATAGGTACATACAAACTCATAGGGGATCATGGGACAACATTATGTGTGAAGAGTTCTATGGTTCATATGGTCCACTGAGAGTTCCCTCAGTGGCAAACAGCCAACAACATTTTATTCAATGTTAATCTTGTCTGATGAAAGAGGAATTATCCACCAGAATAGATAACCAGCAACAGGGCTCACCTATTACTGATTCTTTTATGGTCTTTATCTGTGGAAGGGAAAAGATAAGTTGATGAAAAATTCATTATACAGTAGTTATAGCTGCTGTGCCTGCCTTGTCCCACATCTATGGGTTCATGGCTTATCAATCCAAGTAAATTCAACAGATACTTGAACTAGGGTACTGCTCTCTCTCAGCTCCCATGGCTCCAATAACTGCCTGTCAAACACCCCTCGTGTCTTGTTTGGGAACTGCAAATCATGCCAGTGATACTACACTGATGACCTGATGAGGCCAGAGTCAGCACAGGCTGTGTTTCTGAGGACACTCCTTCTGAGATGCTTTCAGTCCTGAAGGTCTATCTGTTCTTGAGTTTGGGACGGGACAAGGGGAGGTCCTGGCT
Source organism: Monodelphis domestica (assembly GCF_027887165.1). Classification (NCBI taxonomy): domain Eukaryota; kingdom Metazoa; phylum Chordata; class Mammalia; order Didelphimorphia; family Didelphidae; genus Monodelphis; species Monodelphis domestica. The sequence goes on along the minus strand of NC_077227.1, from coordinate 61,412,492 downwards.
GGTTGTTCTGTGTCTGGCACCCTCATAGCAAATGGACCTTTCTATTGGGAATACAACTGGTCATGTAATTCCCTATGAATTTAATGTCAGGCCACATAGGAGAGGTACTGGCCTAGGTTAGGACTCTGGGGCAGGAGAAAATAAAATGAGTGGCTGATAGTGGTAAGGGATTTGTCCCATTTCAAGGAGTGAGTGAGTGCTTGGCTTCTATCTATATGCCCTTTTTTGGGGGGTTCCAAATTACCTACAGAATAAAGTCTAATCTCTTTATCTGGGTATTTCTTATAATCTCCAATATGGCCCCAATGACATTCCTTTCACAATCTCACCAATACAATCAAGTCAATCTTTTCACTACTTTCAACATGTGCCATTATGTTCTACTGTTGGAGTTTCCTCTCTTCTCCTTTCTACCAATCCAAATCTCATCATCTTTCAAGGCCCTGCTCAAGACCTGCCTCCCTTGGAAAGTCTTCCATGGTCACTCCAATCCATGTGGCTAGGACCAGACTAAAATGCAATTGGGGAATGTAAGAAAACAAAAATATAACTCAACAGAGATAATGCTTATTTGTAATTTTCTTTTCTTTTCAAAAAAGTTTAATTAATTAATTAATTAAGAATATTTCTTCACAATTACATGAATCATGTTCTTTCCCTCCCCTTATCCCACCCCCCTCCCACAGCCAATGAGCAACTGCACTGGGTTTTTCATGTGTCACTGATCAAGACCTATTTCCATATTATTGATATTTGTATTAGGGTGATTGTTTAGTCTACATCTACAATCATATCCACATTGAACCATGTGACCAAGAAGTTGTTTTTCTTCTGTGTTTCTGCTCCCACAGTTCTTCCTCTGGATGTGGATAGCATTCTTTCTCATAAGTCTCTCAGAATTATCCTGGGTCATTGCATTGCTGCTAGTAGAGAAGTCCATTACATTTGATTGTACCGCAGTGTAGAAGGTTCTCCTGGTTCTGTTCCTTTCACTCTGCATCAATTCCTGGAGATTGTTCCAATTCACATGGGATTCCTCCAGTTCATTATTCCTTTTAGCACAATAGTAATCCAGCACCAATAGATACCCCAATTTGTTTAGCCATTCCCCAATCGAAGGGTATCCCCTCATTTTCCAGTTTTTTTGCCACCACAAAGAGTGCTGCCATAAATATTTTTATACAAGGCTTTTTCCTTATTTCCTCTTTGGGGCATAAACCCAGCAGTGGTATGCCTACCTTGAAGGGCAGGTGGACTTTTAATGCCCTTTGGGCATAGTTCTAAATTGTCTTCCAGAATGGTTGGATCAATTCACAACTCCACCAGCAATGCATTAATGTCCCAACTTTGCCACATCCCCTCCAACATTTATTGCTTTCCTTTGCTGTCATGTTAGCCAATCTGCTAGGTGTGAGGTGATACCTCAGAGTTGTTTTGATTTTCATCTCTCTGACTATAAGAGATTTAGAGCACTTTTTTCATGTGCTTATTAATAGTTTTGACTTCTTTATCTGAAAATTGCCTATTCATATCCCTTGTCCATTTATCAATTGGAGAATGGCTTGATTTTTTGTACAATTGATTTAGCTCCTCATAAATTTGATTAATTAGACCTTTGTCAGAGGTTTCTGTTATAAAGATTTCCCCCCAATTGGTTGTTTCCCTTCTAATTTTGGTTGTATTGGTTTTGCTTGCACAAAAACTTTAATTTGTAATTTTCTAAGTCAATATCCAGGCTGCTATGACAGTTTTCTATGAGTTTGGCAAAGCTGTTCTAATCTCTCCGCACCATTTTATTCTACCTTCTTCTTTGGATATTTATCAGATGCTTATCACATTTCCCAATCCCTTCAGGGGAAGTATTACAAACTATACCCAAGGTAATTAAATGGAAGGAATAAAGAGAAAGTACCTTCAATTTGGAAGTGGAAGTGGGCATATCAGGCCACCATTGTTACTATGGGGCCTGGTATGGAAGAAGATCACCTCACCCTTGCTATCTGGTATTATCCCATTTTTACTCATTATTCTTGCTAACTACCTGCTAAGCACTGTTATTTCTATATTGGTGAAGGATTGCAAGTGGCATCCGACCCCTCCAAACAGCATCCTGGAGGAAAGCCAGTAATCTTTTAGTGTGGGAGGGGCGTATCTTTTATTTCTTTAATTCCCACACAGCGCCTGGAACAGGGCTGGGCATATAGTAGGCAATCAACAAATGATTATTGATCAACTGACTGGTATCCTCACAGAGGATAAGGAAGGACTCATCTCTTAATCCCATACATCTGCCCTTCCAGCTGTGACTCAAAAGCTTTTAGCCTGACAATGATTTGCTCTACTTTCAAAGCTGAGGTCAAATGTGTTTTCCCCTGAATCCTTTTCTCTTGGAACCGGACATATATATACTCAGGCACAGCAAGCACATGATTTCCTTCTAACATGTTTGCTATCAACATGCCTCCGAAAATCCTCCCAGGAGACATTATATTTTATTATATTTTGGCTGCTACCTGGCTTTGTTGGCCCAGGGAACCTTTAACCCTGGCAAGATGATCAGGGTCAGTGAGAATGAGTAACCTATCTATCCTCAGTGTGAAAACAAAACAATTATCCCTGTGGGTGCCAGTGAGGGTGTACCTAGTTGAGAGAAAGGGGGGGGGATCCAGAAAAAAAACAACAACAACACAAACTAATCTCTAATTAAATTCAGGAAGGTGAGGAAGGCAACAGTATTTGTTTATCCCTGGCATGTAACACCCCTTCTTAGGCCTGGGACCATTCCTTCACTCATGGGGGCAGATGTTAAAGCATCGGAATACTCATGATCACAGAAATAAAACAATTTGTGAAGCCCAGTGGAGAGAAGTGATTTAAAATGAAGGAAAAGAAGGAGGAGAAAAGGAAAAAGAGAAAGCCAGAAAGGGCAGGATAGTACATTGGAGAGAGTACTAGAATTAGAGGACCTGGGTTCACATCCTGCCACTGTTACTTCCTACTTCTGTAACTATGAACAAGCTATTTCCCCCATTTTGGGCTTCAGATTACTCCTGTAAAGAGAAGAGGTTGGACTGAATGACCTCTAAAGTCACTTCTAGAGCTAAATCCCCAATTATAGTAAAAAAGAACAAAAGGTAAAGAACACAGTGAAAGAATAACTAATATCTTGCCCTGTGCACAGTAGATGCTTACAAAATATTGAACTGAAGAGAGAAGAGAAAATGCATTTATAGAGTGCCTGCTATAAGCCAGGCTCTGTGCTAAAAACTTTAAAATATCATTGCATTTAGCCCTTGCTACAACCCTTAGCGGTAGGTGCTGCTATTATCTCCATTTCATAGTCAAGAAAACACAGCTTAAGTGACTTGCCCAGGGTCACATAACTAGTAAGTATCTGAGACTAGATTTGAACTCAAGACTTTCTGATTTCAGGCCTAGCATTCTATCCATTGCACCACCTAGTTTTTCTTGATGAGGATGGGAAAAGAGGGACAATGAAAGAGGGAGAAAAGGGAAAAAAGAGAAGAGAAGGGGTAGAGACTCAAAGATTGGCAGCGCACAAATTTCCAAAGAGAATCTCAGAGGGAGCAGACATCATGCAGTATGCATGATGGGTGCAAAGAGATATCCAAATGCTGTATTTTGACTAAATTTAGATCCTCAGTAGAAAAGGGAGGCAGGAAGCTGAACTTTGAATTCCATCTAATTTCAGTAGTTTTAAGCCTTTGTTCTCTTGGTGATCTTTGACCTCCTCATTGATAAAGAGCCAGGAAGTAGGAAAAGGGCAGATCTGAAACTCCAAAGATGTGAATGCATGTCCTAATGCCTCATATATATCTCCCTAGGCTCTCTAAGGAACACATACATGCCTTAGAAGTAATAAGTCCTGAGCAGGAGGCTAAAGGTGTGGGAGAAATGGGACCAAGAAGTCTACCCTCCTGGTCTTCCTTGGTTTACTGGAGCCTTGCACAATGTCTTGTGGATAGTGGGCATTTGATACAGGTTGAGTTGGGTTGAATTGAATTGGTATCCCAACAAGTCATTAAGCTCACTGAGGTTTGTAAAACTAGGTTCTGATACTTCTCTTCTATCTCTCAGACTATTTAGGGTTAGGGTCACTCAGAGTGAGGGACCAGAGAGTTCCACTGTGCTCTGCCCAGTTTCAAGCATATTTTGGGGGGTGGTGGTTACATTTGGGTTTTTTTCTTTTCTTGAAAGTTGTTTCACTCTATCTTCTTGTTGGTTCTTTTTCTCTTGTATTTGTTTTGTGGCATTATTTTAATATTGGTTGGAGAGGATTCTCACAGTGATTCTGAGCTTCTCTACTTTCCACCGCCATCTTGGCTCTGTCTCTGGAACTCTGAGGTAGCCACATTTTAAGATGGACATTGATGAGATGGAGCATTTTCACAGAAAGGCAACCAGGGTATTGAGAAACTGGGAAAATGACCATAGAAGGAATGTTTGAAGGAACTAAGGATATTCAGCCTAGAGGAGGGGAAGATTTAGGAAGGACATGCTATGATCGTGATGGAACATTACGGTTCTATAAGAAATGAGAAATCTGAAGAATATAGAGAATCAGGGAAAAAGATATTCTTTGCTTTTGTGTGCCCATCATTTAACAACTTGCTTGGCACATAGTAAGTACCTAATTTACTTATTTTTAAAACTATGTAGATTTTGGGGTGGCAGCTGGGTGGCTCAGTGGATTGAGAGCCAGGCCTAGAGACGGGAGGTCCTAGGTTCAAATCTGGCCTCAAACACTTCCCAGCTGTGTGACCCTGGGCAAGTTACTTAACCCCCATTGCCTAGCCCTTACCACTCTTCTGCCTTGGAGCCAATACACAGTATTGACTCTAAGATGGAAGGTAAGGGTTTCAAAAAATATTGACTTTTTTTTTGTTTTTATATCATGTACATGCTATAGTGTATCCCTTTCCCAAATGTTTCTTAATTATTGTTTTAAGCAATTTCATGAACTGATGCAAAATGAAGTAAGCAGAACCTGGAAAATAATATGTATTTTGGACATTGGATTGGAGCATGTTATTCTTCAAGGGCCATCCCATGGAGTGCATACTGGCTACTTAGAGGGACATGTGCTCAATGATGAAGGACTTGTGTTATGTGATGATAAAACAAAGCTTTCATTTGGTCCCTTGGTCCCTATGTGCCTTTTTTTTGCCCCAAAACAGGGCTCCTTGTTAAGAGTTTGGGGCACTGTGACATATACTTAGGTAGTTCAGTGGATAGAGTGTCAGGAGGATCTGGATTCAAATCTTGTCTCATATACTTCTTAGTTGTATGACCTTGGGCAAACCACTTAACCCCAATTGCCTTGCCGTTGCCATTCCTGTCTTAGACCTGATACTAAGACATAAGGTTAGGGTTTTAAAAAAAAGAATACTGTGACCAAGTTATCACTCTTTGCGGATGACATGATGGTCTACTTAAAAAATCCTAGAGATTCAACCAAAAAGCTAATTGAAATAATCAACAACTTTAGCAAAGTTGCAGGATACAAAGTAAACCCACATAAATCATCAGCTTTTCTATATATCTCCAACACAGCTCAGCAGCAAGAACTAGAAAGAGAAATCCCATTCAAAATCACCTTAGACAAAATAAAATACCTAGGAATCTACCTCCCAAGACAAACACAGGAACTATATGAACACAACTACAAAACACTCGCCACACAACTAAAACTAGACTTGAGCAAATGGAAAAATATTAACTGCTCATGGATAGGACGAGCCAATATAATAAAAATGACCATCCTACCCAAACTTATTTATCTATTTAGTGCCATACCCATTGAACTACCAAAATACTTCTTCACTGATTTAGAAAAAAACATAACAAAGTTCATTTGGAAGAACAAAAGATCAAGGATATCCAGGGAAATAATGAAAAAAAACACATATGATGGGGGCCTTGCAGTCCCTGACCTTAAACTATATTACAAAGCAGCAGTCATCAAAACAATTTGGTACTGGCTAAGAAACAGAAAGGAAGATCAGTGGAATAGACTGGGGGAAAGTGACCTCAGCAAGACAGTATACGATAAACCCAAAGATCCCAGCTTTTGGGACAAAAATCCACTATTCGATAAAAACTGCTGGGAAAATTGGAAGACAGTGTGGGAGAGACTAGGAATAGATCAACACCTCACACCCTACACCAAGATAAATTCAAAATGGGTGAGTGACTTAAACATAAAGAAGGAAACCATAAGTAAATTGGGTAAACACAGAATAGTATACATGTCAGACCTTTGGGAGGGGAAAGGCTTTAAAACCAAGCAAGACATAGAAAGAATCACAAAATGTAAAATAAATAATTTTGACTACATCAAACTAAAAAGCTTTTGTACAAACAAAACCAATGTAACTAAAATCAGAAGGGAAACAACAAATTGGGAAAAAAATCTTCATAGAAACCTCTGACAAAGGTTTAATTACTCATATTTATAAAGAGCTAAATCAATTGTACAAAAAATCAAGCCATTCTCCAATTGATAAATGGGCAAGGGAAATGGATAGGCAGTTCTCAGATAAAGAAATCAAAACTATTAACAAGCACATGAAGAAGTGTTCTACATCTCTTATAATCAGAGAGATGCAAATCAAAACAACTCTGAGGTATCACCTCACACCTAGCAGATTGGCTAACATAACAGCAAAGGAAAGTAATGAATGCTGGAGGGGATGTGGAAAAGTAGGGACATTAATGCATTGCTGGTGGAGTTGTGAACTGATCCAACCATTCTGGAGGGCAATTTGGAACTATGCCCAAAGGGCGACAAAAGAATATCTACCCTTTGACCCAGCCATAGCACTGCTGGGTCTGTACCCCAAAGAGATAATGGACAAAAAGACTTGTACAAAAATATTCATAGCTGCGCTCTTTGTGGTGGCCCAAAACTGGAAAACGAGGGGATGCCCATCAATTGGGGAATGGCTGAGCAAATTGTGGTATATGTTGGTGATGGAATACTATTGTGCTAAAAGGAATAATAAAGTGGAGGAGTTCCATGGAGACTGGAACAACCTCTAGGAAGTGATGCAGAGCAAGAGGAGCAGAACCAGGAGAACATTGTACACAGAGACTAATACACTGTGGTATAATCGAACGTAATGGATGTCTCCATTAATGGCGGTGTAATGTCCCTGAACAATTTGCAAGGATCCAGGAGAAAAAAACACTATTCATAAGCAAAGGATAAACTATGGGAGTGGAAACACCGAGGAAAAGCAACTGCCTGAATACAGCGGTTGAGGGGACATGACAGAGGAGAGACTCTAAATGAACACTCTAATGCAAATACTATCAACAAAGCAATGGGTTCAAATCAAGAAAACATCTAATGCCCAGTGGACTTACGCGTCGGCTATGGGGGGTGGGGGGGAGGAAAAGAAAATGATCTATGTCTTTAATGAATAATGCTTGGAAATGATCAAATAAAATATATTAAAGAGCAAAAAAAAAAAAAAGAATACTGTCCACTAAGGCAATAAATACAGATCACTCAGACTTTTAGAGTAGTAACTCCAGTCTTTGCATCTTTTCTTTTCCTATCAGCCAATTGAGTCTCTCTCTTGGACTTCCTATGGTGTGGGGAGGCTGCTTGAAAATAGCATTGTGAGCACATGTCCTTAACATGGTGGGATGCACCGTTACATTTTAAGCGGATCCCTGTTCTCACAATGAAATCAAAGTCACTGAAGAAATAAATCATAGAAAATTAAAAAAATAGAGATTATTTAGACCAGCCACCTCATTTTACAGAGTTTCATGTGCTCTCAATCATGAGGGCTGAGCGGAGAGTTCCTGGTCCCAGCTGTGCAGAGGCAGTGGCGTAACCCCACAGTCTTGGAGATAGGAACCATATGGCTAAGTGATGAGGGTTCTTGAAATCCAGCCTGCTGGTGAGAGGAAGCAAGATTTCCTGGACAATGCAAAGTTCCAGGAAGCAGCCTTCTAGAGCAGGGATTCTTAACCTTTTTTTGTTAAGGACCCCTTTGGCAGGCTAGTGAAGCCTATGAACCCCTTCTCAGAATAATGTTTTTAGATACATAAAATAAAATGTATAGGGATACAAAGGAAATGAAAACTTAGTGACAATATACAGGCTTTCCCCCATCTTTATGCACACATTCCCTGAAATCTTTCCTGGAGGGAGCAGGATAAGAATCCTTGTTCTAGAAGGAGAAAGGGAATTCTTTGACAACACCAGCCTCTTGAGGATGCTGAGGAGCAAGAAGGAGCTGAGCCATGGCATAGAGGAACAAAGATTTGTACTTGGTTTTCCATGAGTTATTTGGAAAGCCCAGATATGCTAGGTCAACAGTCACCGACCTATCAATTCCATGTTTTTCTTCTAGGGAGAGAGACCAAGCTCTTAGGATAAAGGCCTCAAGCTAGAGGCCTAAATTTATCCTTAGGATAAAATTAGGGCTCACTTTAACTTGGGGGACAACTCTCTAGTAAACCCGCCATATAGTGATGCTATGACTCTGAGGGTTAAATATGGCTCTCACGGGGAGGGAGAGGTGGGATCATTGAAAGGGAGGAGCCAAATTTGTTTTGATGGACTATTGCGAGTCTTTTATCTATTGTCTACATTTTTTTGTGGAGTGAAATAAAAGTTATCTTGGACCTGATATGCTTTGTTCCTATAACGGGGAAATCCTTGGGCTTGGATTATTAGTATTGGCCCCTTTCTGGAGGCTATGTGCTCTGTCCTCTCATTAAAGGACTTGCACGCCACAGCAGCTATTGATTGGCCCTTTGACCAGTTTATAGTTTCTGTGACCTCAGTGAAGATGAGTTGCCACAGGGTTAGCAAGAGACACTAACCTAATGGGCTACAAGGGAATGAGGGACCAATCAAGAGTTGATGTGTCTTGTATGTCCTTTAGCAGGGGGCTGGAGCAGCACATGTCCGACAGAAATGGGTCAAAGTCAATATCCAGCTTCCGGAATTCCTCTGCTAAGAGCACGTCTCCCACTGAAAGGAGCCAGTGCACATGGCCAACTACCTTGGTGACATTCTTCCCCTTGTTCAATTTTGGCACGATTCACAGAAAAATCCATAATGAACACCCTCCTGCATCTACCCTAGCTTTAGGACCTGAAGGTCACATTTATGGGCAAAACCAAAATAATAACATTTAATAAATACATGATATTCTATTAAGTGACCATAACTTACCTCCTGTTTGGTGCTTGCCTTTTAGGGGTCTAGAAGAGACCAGAAGTAGTTCCCCATGACCCAGGGGCCTCTTCCCACAAGAGGCTACTATCCCAGACTTACATGGATCGGGGCAAACTGACTCCAAAGGAAGGATTAAGCTTTGCTTGCACTTTCTGCTTCATTCTGCTCATTCCTTGGAGTAGAATTCCAGAGAAAAATCTGTAAAAGAAACCTTGAGTGTTATTCTTGTCTAGTATCCCTCCAAAAGGGATGAAAAGCATCTCTTTTAGAAGAGATACTCTAGGGGGCAGCTAGGTGGCTCAGTGGATTGAGGGCCAGGCCTGGAGATGGGAGGTCCTGGGTTCAAATGTGACCTATGGTACCTACTACCTGTATTTCCCTGGGAAAGTCACTTAAGCTCCAATGCCTAGCCCTTATTGCTCTTTTGCCTTGGTTTTTTAATTTCAATTTTTAAAAACCCTTACCTTCTGTGTTAGAATCAATACTGTGTGTTGGTTTCAAGGCAGAAGAGCAGTAAGGGCTAGGCAATGGGGGTTAAGCAACTTGCCCAGGGTCACCTAGCTAGGAAGTGTCTGAAGTCATATTTGAGCCTAGGACCTTGCTCTTCTGCCTTGGAACCAATATTGATTCTAAGATAGAAGTAAGGGTTAAAAAAAAAGATACTCCATTTACAATCACATAGGTATAGGAAAGTTATTTATTTCTTCTATCACAAAAGAATTGTCTGACATAGAGAAGACTCATAAATAAGCATTAACAAATATTTAAAATAAAAAACAATAACCCCTCACTCTTTATATTCCCCAGAGAGGTAAAGACAACTCTAAGGGACCCAAATTTAAGCAAATATTTCATATTCTTCTCAAATCTCGACTTTCTGATCCACTCACAAAGTTCCAATTTTCTTGTCAGTGAGACACATGAATATTTACTTCTTTCAGGTTCAGAGTGGTTGTATCAATGGTAATTTCCCTTGTGATGCTGGATAGCTATAGAAAGCACCTCCCTATGAGCAACCGGCTTAGGAAGCCAAGAACTCTTAAAGTCATGAGCTGTCCACAGAGGTTGGAATATCCATCTCTCTGGACCATTGTCTGTTGGTTGCAAAGCTTTGCTCGGGAAAGAAGCACAACACAGGAGGCGGTTAGGGACTTGAGGTACTCACCTAGAAAGGCACCTCCTTTTGATGCCATGAACTCAAAGTCATCCTTGGCTCTAGGGAGAGAGAAGACAAATCTCCTTTCCCTTTAGATGAAAATCCAGAAGTTCAAATCAATTCATTCAAAAGGAGGAGAATGGCTTTTGATCTCCATCTCTCATAGCCCACCAAATAGGTGACTCTTCCTCACCCTGTGACCAAAAATTTTCAATGAAATTCCAGTTCCAGGGATCAAAGACCAATCAGGAGTTCTGTTGCACATATCCTTTAGTGAGATTCTAGAATGTAACTTCTACAGAAAGAGACCACTGGGTATGTCCAACAATAGGGATCGCCATGGATAAATCACCTTGAGTGATCACAAAAGAATGGGGCAGGGAAGGGAACAAGTGTTGATTAAGCACTACTATGTGCCAGACACTGTGCTAAGCAAATTATGGATATTTAAATTGATCCATCTAACAATCTTGAGAGTGAGGTATTATCATGATTTCCAGTTGAAGAAACTGAGGCAGACAGAGGTTAGGTCTTCCTTAATCTTATCCCACCAAGGAGCAAATGTATCATAGTGGCTCTAGCATAGAAGTCCTGGGTTTGGATCCCCCTACTGATGTTCTCTACCCATGTGACCTTGAAGGACTTATTTAATCCCCCTAGACTTCTTTCATTACCAGTAAAAAGAGGGACCATATAGAGTTATTCTAGGATCTTTTCAATTCAGGATTTATAACCTTTCCTTAAAACACACACACGCACACACACACACACACACACACACACACACACACACACACACAAAACCAACTCTTACCTTCCAAATTAGAATCAATACTTTGAGTTGATTCTAGGGCAGAAGAGTGGTAAGGACTAGGCATTGGAGGTTAAGTGACTCTCCCAGGGTCACACAACTAGGAATATCTGAGGGCAGATTTGAACTCAGGATCTCCGATCTCAAAACATGCCTCTCAATCCACTGAGTCACCTACCTGACCTCTAACCTTTCCTTTAAAAAATTTGTTATCTGAAGCCCAGCACACCAAACTCTGGGGTCATATAGATCAGGTTCAATATGGGAACCTCTAAAAATCACATCTTTGTCAAATGGTGAGTTTCAAAGTTTTCTCTTGGAAACTCAGATTATAGCTCAAATAGCTCATTTCTAGTTCTCTACAGAGGGGGTTAAAAGTTCTTCAGCATAGGATAGATATAATGAATGAAGCCACAATAAAACTATAATGGATAAAAGGCATAATGGATAGAGCACCAGGCTTAGAGTCAGGAAGATCTGAGTTCAAATGTGTGACCCTGGGCAAGTCACTTGATTTCTGTTTGCTTCAGTTTCCTCATGTGTAAATGGAGAGGGGTTGGACTTGATGGGGTTGAAGGTCCCTTCCAAACTGAAAACTCTGCTAGTATGATTCTGTTAAATAATCAGGTAACTCAACTGATACAACATATGAATAATGGTGAGTTTGCTGTATTCATTTCCTCTGTTCAAGTTCTACTTCTGTGACTTGGCCTGATATGGAGGTGCCTGGGTTTTCAAAAGCTGTGGTGGGTCCTTCCAGGCTCGAAAGGGTTCAGTGATGGATGCTACGTCTGTCTGCAGCTCAGATAAATTCTGAAAGGCTCACTACCAGAAGGTTGGCTGCCAGGTGATGAATTCTTTCCTGCCATAGCAACCTATGAGACTGTGGAAGGGTTGCCATCTGTTCTGTGGCAGGGGAGACCACTCTGATGAAATCATGGGTCCTTGAGGTATTGAGTATATTATAGCATTCTACCCAGCTCAGGTTCTAGCTTGTAGGGAAAGAAAAATAGAAAACAACCCAAACCCCCCAGTCCTTTTCTTAACAGTAAAGCTCTGTCCCTTTCACTGAGGGTGAGAACCGAGAGCTTCCCAAACAACCTCAGAAAGGTGACAGGTGGGTCTTGGAATTCCTTTTCCTCAGGAGCATCTTCTCCAACTGACCTCAGGCAACTAAAGGCTCTTTCACAACAACAACAATAACAACAATAACAAATAATAATAGCTGGCATTTATGTGATGCTTTAATATTGGAAAAAATATATATATATTTGGATATGGTATACTTTGGGCTGCTTCTGTAACTGTCACCTTGCAGAAGTTGGCTGGATGAAATTCATGTGAGGGAGTCACTACATTTCTAGCCTGCAGGTCATGAAGGCAGTGTGATAGGATGGTAAGAGCAATAGTCTGGGGCAGCGAGGTGGCACAGTGGGTAGAGAGCCAGGCCTGGAGACAAGAGGTCCTGGGTTCAGATCTTGTCTGAGATACTCTCTCACTGTGTGACCTCTGGCAAGTAACATATCCCTGTTTGCTTAATCCTTGCCCTTCTGATTTAGAGTTATTACTAAGATAGAAAATAAGAGTTTAAAGGGGAAAAAAAAAGACAGAATAGTAGCCTGAGAGTTGAAATCCTATCTCTAATACTAAAGGTAGCATGATGATGAGGATAGGGGGCTGAACTTGAGTTAGGAAGATGTGGATTCAAATCCTAACTCAGACACTTACTAGCAGGATGACCCTGGGCAAGCCACTTAAGTTCCTCATGACTATTTCCTCATCTGTAGATTAAGAATTTATTAAGCATCTATTGTATATCAAGCACTGGACTAAGTGCTGAGGATACTTTTAAAAAATGCAAAACCAGTCCCTGACCTTGAGGAGCTCATAGTCTAAAGGGGCGAAGAACATGTCAACAACTTTGTACAAATAAGATGAATGCAGGATAAATTAGCAATAATTTCACTGGGGAGTTGGATTCAGGCTTGGGGGGCTGAGTTCCCTTTTAGCTCTAAAACTATGATCCTTTAGACTTATTAGCTGGCTTTTAGGCAAGATGTTTTCCTTATTTAGGCCTCAGTTTCCTTAGCTGTAAAACACTGTTAGATGAGAGAGTTGGACTCTATTTGCTTTAAGGTCCTTTCTGGCTATAAAGTTACTGTGATCTGTGTTATCTCCTTCAGTTTTTCTCCCCAGATAGGTACTCCCTCTTGGTTGGCAAGGAGGCCAATTCTCTAGAATCCTAGAGATCCAATTCATCCATCGCCACCCCCTTTAGGTTTCCTGAAAAACAGCTTCTTGTTTTCCTTAGAGAATCAGACCAAGCCCTTCCTTGGGTCACTGACTTCATTGCATATAAAACCCTGCCCTCATTAAAACCCACAAACCACTCTGAGGTGTGGCTGGGTGATTGGCTCTCCAGGCTGAGGCAGAGGCAGAATCCTCCTTGGAATACCTTAAGAAATCCAACCCTGATTCTTCACCTTCCTCTTTTGTCCTCTGTCCTTTATCCTCCCTTTCCATCCCAGAGATTTCCCAGCTGGGACCAAAGCAAGCTTCCCCTAGAGACCCAGACCCTCCCACCACCCTAAATCCTTTTCTGTGTTTCTAGTCATTGAGACAAATATTTGCTTGAGTTTTTGGCAGGCAGCAGGAAGATTCCTGGCTCAGTCCCTTTTGCCCAGTGCCTTTCAGTTCCTTACACTCTGTCTCAGTCTTTCCTTCCTTCCTTCCTTCCTTCCTTCCTTCCTTCCTTCCTTCCTTCCTTCCTTCCTTCCTTCCTTCCTTCCTTCCTTCCTTCCTTCCTTCCTTCCTTCCTTCCTTCCTTCCTTCCTTCCTTCCTTCCTTCCTTCCTTCCTTCCTTCCTTCCTTCCTTCCCTCTTTCATAGTCCTTTTGTATTTCCTCAGATCATTGTAGCAGGTTTAGAGTTGAAAGGGAGCTTGGAGGTCTAGTCCAGCCCCCTTCATGTGACCTTGTCATGCAGTGGGAGAGATGGGATTTGATTCTAGGTCCTCTGACTCCAATTGTGAGCAATCTGTTCTTTCCCCTACTAATTTATAATTGTTCGCTATTAGGGAAGAAAAAGATCTAATGGATAGTAGACATTGGAATAGACACTGGTGGTTATGTTGGGAGAGCAAGAAAGGCATTTCTCCCCTAGAAAATATAGTAGATGGGCTTTGTTCTGCCATGAACCCTTATACGCTGACAGAGGGGCTAAGTAGATAAGATAGGTAAACCGATAATAGACCAGAATTCTGGCCAGGGTAGAGCCTGGGGCTAATGGGTAAACATTTCTAATAGTTAATTACGCTCCATCGTGAGATTTTATGACTTTTTAGATTAATGCTCTCTGAGGGAATCTCAGCATTACGGACTTCCAATTTAATGATGTGGAGGAGATGATTTAAAGGGGTGTGTGTGCCTCACAATAGCAAAGGACAGGACAGTGGCCGTGCCTGGAAAACATGGTTGTTCCAGTTTAGAAAGGAGCAGATTGCTTCCACCTTCTCAAAAGAGTTGCTGAAATCCTAGAGGAAAGACAAGCCATACTTTGAGCAATATAGAACTGAAAACTTTGGCTTGACTTGTTTGTGTGCACATGTGTGTGTGTGTGTGTGTGTGTGTGTGCGCACATGTGTGTGTGTGGCTTAGTGATTCAGAATATAACCCTCCCTTCTCGCACAGCCCTGAAGTCTGAGAATACCTACTTCCATTAACCTAGAAAGACCTCCACTCATGCTCCCATGTCTTTCCTTCCCCTTCTCAGTGACCATGGAAATGGGGATGTGAAGAGGTCCTGAGTGTCCCATTAGCTCCGTCCCCTGACTTCTTGCTATCTCACCTTTCTTACAGAGAACAGCTCTTACAACCATGAAATGAAAGTGGTTAAAGAGGTAGGTCGTTGAATCTAAGCATCCCTAAGGTTTTCTTCAGGTGCTTTGAAATCTGAAAGCCAAATGCCATTTCCTTGTAACCCCAGACAGTTTATCAGTTAATTGAAGGCATGAAGTCACCTGAGGGCAACCATTTCCTACAGCAGCCAGATTTTTCACCATGTGACAATGACCTCGGACAGCTCTGTGGGTCTCAGCCAATTACTATGGCCAAGAATATGTCTTTCCTCACTCTTATTGTTCTCCCTCATGGAACTCTCACTAGTGGGCTCTGCTAGAAACCTCTCTGCTCAGTAAGTCAAAGCAATCATCTCTCTTTTTCATTTGGCTCATATACGGTTATTGAACCACTTGGAGGGTTCGTCAAATGCCATTTCTCCCTCTCGTTATTACATTCGTCTCTCTATAGTTTATGGAAAGGACAATGGGATTAGTCTGAGTTTCTGCCCCAGTTATTAATGTTCGAGTGAAGAGATGGTTTCTAGCCTTGAAAGTGAAAATGAATCATTCTTTCCAGTTGAGAGTCTGTGAGAAAGGGACACGTTTTCAAATCCGAGTGAACTTGAATGGAGCAAATCTGAAATCTGATGCTACGGTTGGCCTTGAAATGATAGAACTTTGCAGGAAAGGAAGAACCTTGGGAAGGAATACGCCGCTTTCTACAAGTCTTTGTCAGGCACCCACTTTGCGCTCAGTCATGACCTGGGCACCACGGGGCATGGAGCAGAAGGAGAGGACTTGGGTCCTCCTCGAGGGCATTATAGACAAGGCAGGGAAATGAAATTTAAACACATGAAATAGAGACAACATAAAAATGCAATGTCCAGTTGAATGAAATTGGGGGTAAAACAGAATGGTACAGATAGTGTTGATGGTGGTCAGGAAGGGGAAAGTCAGTAAAATCTAAAGTCATAATAAGTGTCCACTTATGACTTTAGGAGGTGGGCTGGGGGTTTGCCCAAGGGAATTAGGTGGCATTTACTGCACTTCTTCTTTGAAATGGCTTAAAAACAGGACTAGTTTACAAGAATAGAGATGGAGACTAGATCTCTGATTTCACCATTTGGAGAACTTCCAGATAAGGAAGCTTTTTCTCTCCAGGCAGGCTGATATCTTCTTTGAACTCTTTGTGAGCTACTTAGTGTACAAAGTAGGTAAGTGACTTGTCTGCAGTGACAGCTAACAAGAACAATTAGGTACAACAAAAAGCCTCCTAGCTGTGTGTCCCTGGGCAAGTAACTTAACCCAGTTTGCCTAGCCTTTGCCCTTCTGGCCTAGAGTTGTTAGTTGGACATAAAGTAAGGGCTTAGAAAAAACAAACAAAAACCCTAAGAAGATATCAGGAAACTTTTCTCATAGCTTCAGGTCTGACTCTACTCCCTGCTCCTCCTATAGTGATCTCAATGTGTCCCAGAGTCTCTATCTACAGGGTCAATTTTGGGGGGCCAATGTTCCCTTCCCCCAATCTGGGTGATGTAGGGAGTGGGGGAAGAGTCTTTCTTTTTATGAGACTTTGTATCCCAAGTTTCAAGGTCTCTCTGTGTCCTCATCAAATTGGTTTTGATCTGAGTACCCCTTTGGAGTTACTTTCCAGAGGTACATTTTGCACCAGAATTGCTATTATGATGTCAACCCTGAGATAGACAGTGAAAGTAGTATGATCTTCATATGAGAGATGAGGAAACGGGTTCAGAGAGAGAACTCAGCTTTCTGAAAGTCACAAAGCTACATGTGGAAATAGAATTTGAGTTCTGGTCTCCTGACTTCAAGTTCAGCTAATAGCTATGCTATCACACTACCTCTTGGTACAGACTTTTTTTTAAACCCTCACCTTCCATCTTGGAATCAGCACTATGTATTGATTCCAAGGCAGAAGAGCAGTAAGGGCTAGGCAATGGGGGTCAAGTGACTTCCCTACCCAAGATAGCAAAGGAGCATGTCCATGGTTCCTATTACCTTTGGCTTTAGTTATAGCTTAAAAGGTTATGCTAGGGATTAAATTTGGCATGCCCTTCTTTCCCTGGTGCTACTGTGAAAACCAATGCCACAAATTGTGATTAAGTATCAAGTGTATCCAAACCCAACATCTCCACTTGTCCTTGGAACAAGCAAAGAGCACTGATCTGAGGTAGACATGGAAGCTAGGTTGACTTTCTGTTGCAAATGACTAGGAAGTTTTGCTGACCATGAAACTGTAGAAGCAAATCCCCACCTAAGAAATCTTGGGAGCAGAGTGCACTATTGGACTCTCCTCTTTTCTTTCCTCCATCCTTTCTTCCTCTTCTTTTCCTCCCCTCTATACTTCTCCTTCTCTTCTCTTCCTCCTTCCTCTCTCCTTTCTCTCTGTCTCTCCATCTCCTCTCTTCCCCTCTCTGACCTCTCTTCATTTTTTCTCTCCCTTCCCTCTTTTTTTCTTCAAAACTGAAGACTGGATAGGATCAGGAACACTTCTACAGCCTGTCCAAACTTTGCCATTTAAGGACCTCCACAATCTATCTCCAACCTCCCTTTTTATCCTCATCTCCCCTCTTTCTCCAATACAGGCCTTCAGTCTTGGCCAGGTTGGTCTTCTACTGTCTCAGGCCACTGATTCTTACTCTAAGTATCAGCACTTACTGTTCATTGTGTGTGGGCATGTGTGCATCTGCATCCACCCACACATCCACCACCACCTCCACTGCTTGAGATTTGAACACTGGAATCAACTTTAAAAGCAGTGAAATTCAGAATCATAGTGTAAAGTGGTAAAGAACTTTATATATCATTTGCCCCAATGTTTATTTGCTTGACAATTTCCTTGAAAACAGCCTTAAGAAATAATAATTGAGTCTTCCCTTGATGATGTTTAGGGAGGAGGAACCCAATATCTATTGTTAATAATGTCAAAAAAGTGAATAGCTAACTAATAAAATAGTAATCGAGTATGATTTTGTATTTCTGGATCATGGCTGAAGATATAGCAGTGATAGACGTCATCCCATCTCTTTAGAACAGACCCTTTCCCCATAAATAAGAGATATTATGTTTATATTTTATATTTTAAAAAATCTACCTTTTGTCTTAAAACTGATATGAAGTATTGGTTCCAAAGTAGAAGAGTGGTAAGGGCTAGGCAGTGGGGGTTAAGTGACTTGCCCAGGGCCACAAAGCTAGGAAGTGTCTGAGGCCAGATTTAAACCTAGGACCTTCTCTTTAGCCACTGAGCAACCCAACTTCCCCAAGAATTATTAGTATGACTCTAGACTGCATGGATTTTCTCCCTTCCTGACCTCACTAAAAGTCAGTCTGTACCATTCGTCTTTACATTCAACTCTACTCATTTGAACAGTTTTTTTTATATTATCTTGAATATATTCTGTTTCATGTGTTTTAAGTTTTGGCTTTCTAACTCCATCATGAACTTCCTGAGAGGTTGGCCCAAGTCCTCACCTTCTGCTCTATGCCCCAGGTGAACCAGAGCAGAGTTGGGCACATAGTAGGTCTTTATCAACGACCTGTTGGAGGATTGTAGAAAGTATGTCTCTTCCTAAGGACCTTTCCTTCTTTCAGGGCCCTGTGATTTGAAAGTCAATGGTAAATAATCATAAAACCTAGTAAGAATTAAGTTGTTTAGAGTCTATGAAGTCTTATCGAAATTGCTTTAAACTGAAAAGGAAGTGAGGGAGAATCGATGTGAAAACTGCTTATGTATAGTCACCAAGCTAGAGACTGTAGAGTAGTACAGGAAGAAATAGAAAGAGACAGAGAGACACAGACAGAGGGAGGCAGAGACAGAGAGACACAGAGAGAGAATAAGTATTTATTAGGCACCTACTAGGTGTCAGTCACTGTGCTAAGTGCTTTACAAATATTATCTCACTCAACTCAAGTATTTCAGTAGAACCACCTGGAAGTTTCTAGGAAGCAAAATTTAATAACAGACCTGCTTTAAAAAATCCCAAGTCCTTAGATACCCATTCACAAATTCCCAAGTTAGTGCTAAAGGCAAAATGAACTGCAGATCCCAAGATGAAAAAGCAAATATAACTTTGTGAGTATTGCTAGACTTAATGGGATGATTCCCACGACTAGCTCTAGTAGAAGGACATATTATTGTTGTTCTTTAGTTGTTAAGTCATGTAGGACTCTGTGACCACATTATGGAGTATTATTGTCAAAAATATTGGAATGGTTTGTCATTTCCTTCTATAGTGGACTAAGGAAAATAGAGGTTAGGTGACTTGTGCAGGGCCACACAGCTATTATGTATCTGAGCCTGGATTTGAACTCAGGTCTTCCCAAGTCCAGGCCCAGTGCTCTATCCATTGAACTATCTAGCTGCCAACAAGATAAGTGGGGGTAGAGACTGGGGCAGGCTGGAGAGTAGCACTGTGTATTAAAAATAGACTTTTTCTCATACATAAGCTTATATTCATATGAAGAAGTCCAAGAACCAAAAAGGAAACTACTAGAAAGTATTTGGGTCAAAAATCAATAGAATTAGAAATAGAAGTCATGCTGTAATCAGAATATACTGCCTTGACACAGGAAATAGATAAAGATATTCAGAAAATAGATCCTGAACCTGGGATAGTATGATATAGCAGTGAGGAGGAACTTCCATGATCTCGACAATAGCTGGAGTTCTGGTTAAGTCCACTATACATTAAATCTACTGAAGGCCAGTACTCTTGGGCTCTTTAGGCCTTGGCCATAGAATGCTTGAATGAAATGGACTATAGCTGACCTCCACATATAATAATAGCAAAGCTAGAATTTTAACATGGATCTTTGGATTCCAAACCTCCAAATCTCTATCTCTCTGACTGTCTGTCTCTGTCTCTGTCTTTGTATCTCTCTGTCTCTGTCTCTCTATCTCTCTGTCTCTCTCTGTCTCTATCTGTGTGTCTCTCTGTCTCTGTCTCTGTCTGTCTGTCTGTTTGTGTCTCTCCTTCTTTCTCTGTCTCCGTTTCAGCTATATTGTATACCTGTAAGCTTATTAATGCCTTTTTAAAAATGTGGTGCCCATTTGGAACTATACCCAAATGGCGCTAAAAGACTGTCTGCCCTTTGATCCAGCTATAGCACTGCTGGGTTTGTACCCCAAAGAGATAATAAGGAAAAAGGCTTGTACAAGAATATTCATAGCTGCGCTCTTTGTGGTGGCCAAAAATTGGAAAATGAGGGGATGCCCTTCGATTGGGGAATGGCTGAACAAATTATGGTATATGTTAGTGATGGAGTACTATTGTGCTAAAAGGAATAACGAACTGGAGGAATTCCATGTGAAATGAATGACCTCCAGGAATGGATGCAGAGTGAGAGGAGCAGAACCAGGAGAACATTGTACACAGAGACTAATACACTGTGGTACAATTGAAGGTAATGGACTTCTCCATTAGGGACAATGCAGTGATCCAGGACAACTTGGAGAAATCTATGAGAAAAACCACTATCCACATTCAGAGGAACAACTGTGAGAGTAGAAACACCAAAGAAAAACACCAGCTTGAATACATGGGTCGAGGGGATATGATTGGGGATGTAGACTCTAAATGATCACCCTAGTGCAAACATCAACAACATGGAAATGGGTTCTGATCAAGGACACATGTAATAGCCAGTGGAATTGCGCGTTGGCTATGGGAGGGGTGGGGGGAGGGGAGGGAGGAACAGCAAATGATGTTTGTAACCAAGGAATAATGTTCAAAATTGACCAAATAAAAAAATAATGTTAAAATAATGTGGTGCCCAGAGTTAAACACAGTAATCCAGATGTGGTATAATCAGGGTAATGAGTACAAAGGGATTATGATCTCTCTTGTTCTGCACACTGTAAAAGACTTAATATTAGTAGCCTGAGGTGGCATTAGCTTTTTTGTATTTTTATATTGAACTGTGGATTCATACTGAGTTTGCAGTCCACTGAAACCTCTAGATCTTTTTCATATGAGGAACTATCTAACCATATTGCTCACATTATATGCTTGCAAAGTTTATTTCTACTCAGGATATGTAGGTTTTTTAAAAAAGTTTTTGTCTAATCGGAGAAGAAAAAAAGAATTTATACCAAGTTCATTATTAGAACAGCCCCTTGAAAGGTCAAAGGGACCTTTAGTTTGTGTATTTGGTCCATCTGAATTTGGTCTTTTAGCTTGTCTTGCAGTTCCTTGATCTTGGAACTGGAAGAGGCCTTAAAAATTACTGATTTGAGAAAGACCTGGGGGTTCTTGTGGATTGCAAGCTAAGTACGTATCAACAGTGGAATATGGCAGCCAGGAAAGCTATTAGATTTCATTAAAAAGAGTCAATGTGTCTACAAATTAGGAGATGGCAGTCCCGATCTGGCATATTATGTTCAATTCTAGGCATCATATTGCTAAAATGGAAGGTGTCCATGGAAGGGTAACTGATATGGTAAAAGGCCCAAACTTCTTGCTCTTATTGTCAACAGGTATATCAAATCAAAATACCCAAATGAGAATCCATTGTCTTCTCCCCACATTCCCATCCCCTCTTCTGAACTTCCCTTTTTCTCTCTGAGAGCATCAAGATCTTTCTGGTGATCCAGGTTTGCAACCTTGGAGTCTTCATCAGTTCATCGTTTCCTTTCACTCCACTTAGCCACTGGGTGGCCAAATCTTGCCATCATTATATTCGTGAGAAGAGGAATAATAACATCTCCTGAATCACTTCCCTTTTCTCCATCCAAGCAATGGCCATGCTGGTTCAGTTCCTTATCAGCTCTCTCTTAGATTATTGCAACAGCCTCCTAATTGATGCCGGCTTCAAAGGTCTCTAAGTTTCCATCCATCTACCACATTGCTACCAAAGTGATTTTGCTAAAGCATAGGTTGAACCATGCCACTCCTCTAAACTCTATGATCAAATGCCAGTTCTGCTTTTGGGCAATTCAAGTCCTTCAGAACATGACCCCAACCTACCTCTCTAGTCTAGCTATGCATTTCTCCCCGATATCCCTCTATGCACGCCAAGGGCCAGACAAACTGTCCTCACTACTCCTCACACAAGATCTTCCTTCTCCCATTTCCAAGCCTTTGCTTTGACTGCCTCCCATGCCTGGAATTCATTCCTCCTCTCCACCTCATGGAATCCCTCATTTTCTTGAAGGCACAGCCAAAGCATTACCTCCCACAGAAAACTTTTCCTATTCTCCCTAGCTGCTAGTGTCTGTCTCTCCCTCTAAATTATCTTGGATCTATTCTGTTTCTAACTCAATATGTTCAGTGCTCTTTCCTCTGACTAGATTATAAACTACTTCAAGGCAGGGACCATTTCACTTATGTGTTTGTATCTCTAGCACTTAGCACAATGCCTGGCACACATAGAAACTTGATAATACTTTTTGGGACATACAGATGGCTCAATGGATAGAGAGTCAGGCCTGGAGATGGGAGGTCCTGGGTTCAAATGTGGCCTCAGACATTTCCTGGGGTGACCCTAGGCAAGTCACTTAACTCTAATTGCCTAGCCCTTATCACTCTTCTGCCTTGGAATGGATACTTGGCATCCATTTTAAGGTAGTGGGTATAGGTTTAAAAAACAGCACTTCTTGACTGATTCAGGATAGGCAGTCTTCTACAGTGAACCCATGTCATTAGTGACTCCCTACTTAGAGTCCAGTCCTGGGAACTACAATGTCTGAGGAACCATTGCTACACCGGGGCTTGTTCAAAGAAGGGTGAAGAAGATGACCAGGGATTCCAAACTATGCCAATTAGGAATGGTTGAGGAATTGCTGTAGACTGTTGGTGCTCAATAAATGGGTGGTGATTAATTGCTAGGGATGTTTAGGCTTAGAGTAGATAAGTCTCGAAGGTAGATAATGCCATGTGTCCTCAGATATTTGAAAAGTTGTCATGTCAAAGAAGAATGAATTCTTGTTCTGCCTGGCCCCAGAGAACAGGGCTAGAAGCGATGAATATGAGTTCCATACAGAGAGGCAGATTTTGGCTCAGGCTAAGGAAATACTTCTGAACAAATAGGGATGTTGCCAAGTGGAAAAGGCAGCAGCTTCATGAGGTGGGGAGGGGTTTAAGTGAAGGCCAAATTACCATGGCGTGAGGGGGGAGGGGGTTGTGGATGGATTTCCTGGAGGAGGCAGCCTTGGAGATGCCTCAGGACCAGGATAGTCTATAGCTCTATCGGCTGATCCCATGGTAAATCCAGAAGAAAGGGAAGAACTAGGTCCTGCCTTCAAAGAGCTTACAATCTCACTGGAGGAGATGGTCTATAGCCAAACTTATTGTTGTAAGGAAATACTAGAGGCCCCCTGTAAGCATCCACAGCTGGAATAAAAAATAATAATACTCAGTATTGCTAGAGCAGGTTTTCAATGGGATTTCTGCACAACTCAAGATAGGAAGAAGATCCAAAGGTGGGAATGGGACAGCACACAGAATTCACCTGAAACTTTAGGGCTCAAATTGAAGGCATGGTTTTAACCTGGAAAATAAAAGAGCATCTGGATGACCTCAAACCAGCCTGACCTTAGAGACAACACTTGCTCACTTTTTTTAAACCCTTACCTTCCATCTTGGTGTCAATACTGTATATTGGCTCCAAGGCAGAAGAGCGGTAAGGGCTAGGCAATGGGGGTTAAGAGACTTGCCCAGGATCACACAGCTGGGGAGTGTCTGAGGTCAGATTTGAACCTAGGACCTCCCATCTCTCAATACACTGAGCCACCTAGTTGCCCCCTACACTTGCCCATTTTGCATTTTGATCTGGACACACCTATGTTGCTGACCCATATGTTGGGAATTTGGAGCTACCTTATACTTCAGTCTTCTTTTCTCCATGTTTTTTTTTTTAAATATATATTTTATTTGATCATTTCCAAGCATTATTCATTAAAGACATAGATCATTTTCTTTTCCTCCTCCCCCACCCCCCATAGCCGACGCGTAAGTCCACTGGGCATTAGATGTTTTCTTGATTTGAACCCATTGCTTTGTTGATAGTATTTGCATTAGAGTGTTCATTTAGAGTCTATCCTCTGTCATGTCCCCTCAACCTCTGTATTCAGGCAGTTGCTTTTTCTCGGTGTTTCCACTCCCATAGTTTATCCTTTGCTTATGAATGGTGTTTTTTTCTCCTGGGTCCCTGCAAGTTGTTCAGGGACATTACACCACCACTAATGGAGAAGTCCATTACGTTCGATTATACCACAGTGTATTAGTCTCTGTGTACAATGTTCTCCTGGTTCTGCTCCTCTCGCTCTGCATCACTTCCTGGAGGTTGTTCCAGTCTCCATAGAACTTCTCCACTTTATTATTCCTTTTAGCACAATAGTATTCCATCACCAACATATACCACAGTTTGTTCAGCCATTCCCCAATTGATGGGCATCCCCTCGTTTTCCAGTTTGGGGCCACCACAAAGAGCGCAGCTATGAATATTTTTGTACAGGTCTTTGTGTCCATTATCTCTTTGGGGTACAGACCCAGCAGTGCTATGGCTGGGTCAAAGGGTAGATATTCTTTTGTCGCCCTTTGGGCATAGTTCCAAATTGCCCTCCAGAATGGTTGGATCAGTTCACAACTCCACCAGCAATGCATTAATGTCCCTACTTTGCCACATCCCCTCCAGCATTCATTACTTTCCTTTGCTGTAATGTTAGCCAATCTGCTAGGTGTGAGGTGATACCTCAGAGTTGTTTTGATTTGCATCTCTCTGATTATAAGAGATGTAGAACACTTCTTCATGTGCTTGTTAATAGTTTTGATTTCTTTATCTGAGAACTGCCTATCCATTTCCCTTGCCCATTTATCAATTGGAGAATGGCTTGATTTTTTGTACAATTGATTTAGCTCATTATAAATATGAGTAATTAAACCTTTGTCAGAGGTTTCTATGAAGATTTTTTCCCAATTTGTTGTTTCCCTTCTGATTTTAGTTATATTGGTTTTGTTTGTACAAAAGCTTTTTAGTTTGATGTAGTCAAAATTATTTATTTTACATTTTGTGATTCTTTCTATATCTTGCTTGGTTTTAAAGCCTTTCCCCTCCCAAAGGTCTGACATGTATACTATTCTGTGTTTACCCAATTTACTTATGGTTTCCTTCTTTATGTTTAAGTCACTCACCCATTTTGAATTTATCTTGGTGTAGGGTGTGAGGTGTTGATCTATTCCTAGTCTCTCCCACACTGTCTTCCAATTTTCCCAGCAGTTTTTATCGAATAGTGGATTTTTGTCCCAAAAGCTGGGATCTTTGGGTTTATCATATACTGTCTTGCTGAGGTCGCTTTCCCCCAGTCTATTCCACTGATCTTCCTTTCTGTTTCTTAGCCAGTACCAAATTGTTTTGATGACTGCTGCTTTGTAATATAGTTTAAGGTCAGGGACTGCAAGGCCCCCATCATATGTGTTTTTTTTTCATTATTTCCCTGGATATCCTTGATCTTTTGTTCTTCCAAATGAACTTTGTTATGGTTTTTTCTAAATCAGTGAAGAAGTATTTTGGTAGTTCAATGGGTATGGCACTAAATAGATAAATAAGTTTGGGTAGGATGGTCATTTTTATTATATTGGCTTGTCCTATCCATGAGCAGTTAATGTTTTTCCATTTGTTCAAGTCTAGTTTTAGTTGTGTGGCGAGTGTTTTGTAGTTGTGTTCATATAGTTCCTGTGTTTGTCTTGGGAGGTAGATTCCTAGGTATTTTATTTTGTCTAAGGTGATTTTGAATGGGATTTCTCTTTCTAGTTCTTGCTGCTGAGCTGTGTTGGAGATATATAGAAAAGCTGATGATTTATGTGGGTTTATTTTGTATCCTGCAACTTTGCTAAAGTTGTTGATTATTTCAATTAGCTTTTTGGTTGAATCTCTAGGATTCTTTAAGTAGACCATCATGTCATCCGCAAAGAGTGATAACTTGGACTCCTCCTTGCCTATTTTGATGCCTTCAATTCCTTTATCTTCTCTAATTGCTACTGCTAGTGTTTCTAGCACAATGTCAAATAGTAGAGGTGATAATGGGCATCCTTGTTTCACTCCTGATCTTATTGGGAATGCATCTAGTTTATCCCCATTGCAGATGATATTAGCTGTTGGTTTTAGATATATACTGCTCATCATTTTTAGGAATGACCCTTCTATTCCTATGCTTTCTAGTGTTTTTAATAGGAATGGGTGTTGTATTTTATCAAAGGCTTTTTCTGCATCTATTGAAATAATCATGTGATTCTTGCTAGTTTGCTTGTTGATGTGGTCAATTATGTGGATGGTTTTCCTAATGTTGAACCAGCCCTGCATCCCTGGTATGAATCCTACTTGATCATGGTGAATGATCCTTCTGATCACTTGCTGGAGTCTTTTTGCTAGTATCCTATTTAAGATTTTTGCATCTATATTCATTAGGGAGATTGGCCTATAGTTTTCTTTCTCTGTTTTTGACCTGCCTGGTTTTGGAATCAGTACTGTGTTTGTGTCGTAAAAGGAGTTTGGTAGAACTCCCTCTTTGTTTATTATGTCAAATAGTTTGTATAGTATTGGGATTAACTGTTCTCTGAATGTTTGATAGAATTCACAGGTGAATCCATCAGGCCCTGGGGACTTTTTCTTAGGAAGTTCTTTGATGGCTTGTTGGATTTCAATTTCTGATATGGGATTATTTAGGAATTCTATTTCCTCTTCTGTTAGTCTAGGCAGTTTGTATTTTTGTATATATTCATCCATTTCTCCTAAATTGGTGTATTTATTGCCATATAATTGGGCAAAGTAATTTCTAATGATTGCCTTAATTTCCTCCTCATTGGAGGTGCTGTCCCCCTTTTCATCTTTAATGCTGTGAATTTGCTTTTCTTCCTTCCTTTTTTTTAACTAGATTGACCAGTACCTTGTCTATTTTGTTTGTTTTTTCAAAGTACCAGCTTCTTGTCTCATTTATTAAATCAATAGTTCTATCACTTTCGATTTTATTAATTTCTCCCTTAATTTTTAGGATTTCTAATTTGGTTTTCTGCTGGGGGTTTTTAATTTGATCGCTTTCCAGTTTTTTCATTTGCATTTCCAATTGATTGATCTCTGCTCTCCCTTGTTTGTTAATATAAGCATTCAGGGATATGAATTTACCTCTGATTACCGCTTTGGCTGCATCCCAAAAGGTTTGAAAGGATGTTTCGCCATTGTCATTTTCCTCGATGAAATTATTAATTGTTTCTATGATTTCTTCTTTAACTAAACGGTTTTGGAGTATCATATTGTTTAATTTCCAATTGGTTTTAGATTTGGTTTTCCATGTACCATTACTAATCATTATTTTTATTGCCTTGTGATCTGAGAAGGCTGCATTCATTATTTCTGCTTTTCTGCATTTGTGTGCTATGTTTCTGTGACCTAATGTATGGTCAATTTTTGTGAATGTGCCATGTGGTGCTGAGAAGAAGGTGTATTCCTTTTTATCCCTATTTATTTTTCTCCATATGTCTATTAATTCTAATTTTTCTAAGATTTCATTCACTTCTTTTACCTCTTTCTTATTTATTTTTTGATTTGATTTATCTAAATTTGATAATGGTTGGTTTAAGTCTCCCACTAGTATGGTTTTATTGCCTATTTCTTCCTTCAATTCTCCTAGTTTCTCCATTAGAAATTTGGGTGCTATATTATTTGGTGCATACATATTGATTAATGATATTTCCTCATTGTCTATAGTCCCTTTTAACAAAATATAATTACCTTCCCTATCCCTTTTGATCAGGTCTATTTTTGCATTGGCTTTATCAGATATCATGATTACCACTCCTGCCTTCTTTCTATCAGTTGAAGCCCAGAAGGTCTTACTCCATCCTTTAATTCTGACCTTGTGGGTGTCAACCCGCCTCATGTGTGTTTCTTGAAGACAACATATGGTAGGGTTTTGGATTCTAATCCATTCTGCTATTCATCTACGTTTTATGGGTGAGTTCATCCCATTCACGTTCAAAGTTATGATTGTCATTTGTGGACTCCCTGGCATTTTGATTGCCTTCCCTAATTCTAGCCTTTTCTTCTTCGGCTCTACCTTTTAGTCCAGTGATTTACTTTGAAACAGTCCCCCTTGTCCCCTCCCTTGATGTTTCCCTTTTTAGTCCCTCCCTTTTTGTTCCCTCCCCCTCCCCCCTCTCTTTTCCTCCCTTTTTGTTCTCCCTCTCCCCCTCCCCCCCTTGGTTTTCCCTTCTCCTTACCCTTGTTGGGTAAGATAGAATTCAAGATCCCAATGGATCTGGATGTTTTTCCCTCTCAGAGCTGATTTCCCTGAGATTGAGGTTTACGTAACCCCCCCCCCCCTCTCTTCCTCTCCTTCTTATAGGAGTTTTCTTCCCCTCCCATTCCCATGTGAATCTTTGTGTGAGAATGATTATTCTATTTGGTCTTTCTTTACCCCCTATTTATACATTACATTTTCCCCACATGTTAGTATACATATATTGATATAAATGTAGTCCTTATAGAAGAGAGTTTGAGTTAAAGAAGAAGATAACATTTTCCCCTTTCCTTAATATTTACCTTTTCAGGTATTCCATGCTCTTTGATTTTCGGTATCAAACTTTCCACAGAGCTCTGGTCTTTTCTTTGCAAAAAGTTGGAAGTCTTCTATTTTGTTGAATGCCCATACTTTCCCTTGGAAGTATATAGTCAGTTTTGCTGGGTAGCTGATTCTTGGTTGGAGACCCAGCTCTCTTGCCTTTCTGAAGATCATGTTCCATGCCTTACGATCATTCAGAGTAGAACTTGCAAGGTCTTGGGTGACCCTGATTGGCATTCCTTTATATCTAAATTGTCTTTTTCTGGCTTCCTGTAGGATTTTTTCTTTTGTTTGATAGCTTTGGAATTTGGCAATTACATTCCTGGGAGTTGTCTTTTGGGGGTTTAGTGTAGAAGGTGTTCTGTGAGCTCTGTCAGTGGCTGTATTGCCCCCTTGTTCTAGAATCTCTGGGCAATTTTCTTTGATGATATCTTGTATCACCATGTCCAGTTTGGTGTTTATTTCTGGCTTTTCTGGGAGTCCAATTATTCTTAAATTATCCCTTCTCCCCCTATTTTCCAGATCTATCACCTTGTCGGTGAGATATTTTATGTTCTCTTCTAATTTCTTGGTATTTTGGCTTTGCTTTATTGATTCTTGCTCTTTTACACGATCGTTGTCTTCCAGCTGCCTGATTCTGGCCTTTAAAGCCTGGTTTTCTTTTACAGTTTGGTCAAACTGGTTTTGTAGATGCGTGAATTTCTTTTGCATTATTTCCAACTTTTCCTCCCAGAAGGCTTCCATCTTTTTGGTCATTTCTGATTCAAATTCTTCATAGGTTTGTGGAGAGTTTCCATTTCCTTTGGAAGGTTTTGGAGCATTTTCTTTTATATTATCTTCTGTCTGCTCTGTATTTTGTATTTTGGCTCCATAGAATGTGTCCAAAGTCGCCCCTTTCTTCTTATTTTTCTTGGTATTTTGGGGCTTCTGTGGTTCTGTGGAGTTTGCCATTTCTGAATGTGGAGGATTAGTTTTTCTTGTCTCTGTCTGGTGATCAGAGGCTTTAGTCCTGGGCAGATAGTTCTATGGGCTTTCCCTGGGTTAAACTGAATATGCCTCACTGGAACTGGAATGGAAGGGTCGGACCACGAGACCACACTCTCCCCCCAGCTCGCTTTCTGGAAGTTGCCTTCAGAATCGCTGGCCGTGAGGCTGTTTCGTCGGCCTGCGGGGGGATGGGCTGCAGCTAGCCCAAGCTCCGAGGGCGAGGACTTTCACTGAGACTTGGATAGCAGGATCCAGCCGGAGAGGCTGTCTTGCCCGCCCTGAGGGTTGCTGTTGTTTCGACCAGCTCTCTGCAGCGGAAGCCCCAGGCAGTAACTTTCACTGGGACTGTAGAAGGCCCTGAGGGTTCTGCTCTCTGAGCCCGGCCGGGCTGCGGCTTCCGGGAGCCTTGGACTCTGCGCTCCTACCCCTGAGGTCCGAGAGATCTCGGGTTCTGGCTTTTAAGGGGAGCCGTACCTTTTGATCCGGGTCCAGGTCCAGGAGGAGGGTTCCCAGGGTCTGTGCTGTTGATCGTTTTGAATTTCGGTGCCTTAGGAGCTTATCGTTTGAGATCGGTCGGGAAGGGTTTTCCGGAGATCTGAGCTTTAGCTTTCTCTAAGCCGCCATCTTAACCGGAAGTCCCTTTTCTCCATGTTTTTTGCCTGATGATGACTGATTCTTTGGCTCTGTATGAACCTGGGCTTACTTATTCATGCTGAGATGTCCTTATTTCTCTCTCTGTTTCTCCCAAAGTCTGCATCCATGGAGGGCTTCAGAAGGGGTGGGGGGTGGTTGAAACAAACTGAGACAAAAAGCACAAACATGTCAATGGTCTGTCAACAAGTCTTTATTAAGTGTTCCTTGCCCCTTGGCAAGTCACTCCACCCTGTTGGCCTCAGTTTCCTCATCTGTAAAATGAGCTGGATCCCTCCAGTATCTTTGCCAAGAGAACCCCAAATGGGGTCATAGAGAGTCAGACATAACTGATATGATTGAGTAGCAACATCAACATGCTAGGCATTGGGCCAAATGTTGGGGATACAAAGAAAACAAAAACATGGGCTCTACCTTCAAAGAACTTCCAATCCAAATCAAGCAAGACTATTATCAAATCATAAGCGTCTTCTCCTTCTCTTGGTTTTCATCTAGCATGGGGCATAGCTCACAGAGAGCGCTCACTAAAGACTTTTGTGGCATTAAGGCAGATTAATGTAGATTTCAACTCTAAAGACCTGGGTTGGAATTCAGACTGCCACTTAACAAATAACCTTTAGCAAAACATTGAAGATGAAGTAATGGACTTGGAGTTGGTAGATCTGGGTTCAAACTCTGCCTCTGACCTTTCCTAACTATGTGACTGTGGACAAGTCACTTAACCTCCTTAACCTCACTTTCTTCATCTGTCAAATAGGAGTAATAATATCTGCAGTACTCATCTGACTGAGTAGTTATGAGGGCCAAATAAGATTCTGTAGGCAAAGTCTACATTTTAAATGAAGGGGCAGGTAGGTGGTTTAGTGGTTAGGGCACCAGACTTAGAGTCCAGAGGATCTCGGTTCAAATCCATCCTCAGATATTTCCTACCTGGTGACCCTGAACAAGTTACTTAACTCCTATTGCCCAGCCTTTACTGTTCTTCTGTCTTGGAAGTGATATTTAGTATAGAGTCTAAGAAAGAAGGTAAGGGTTTAACAGAAAGGAAAACAAAAGAGTTTGAAAGCACTATATAGATGTTGGTGGTTTTATTATAGTTCTTACCATTGTTGTTTTTAGTCCTGTCTGACTCTTTGTGACCTCATTTAGGGTTTTCTTGGCAGAGGTACTGAGTGATTTGTCATATCCTTCTCCAGCTCATTTTATAAATAAGGAAACTGGGGCACACAGGGTTAAATGACTTGCTCAAGGTCATACAGCTAATAAGTGCCTGAAGCAGATTTGAACTCAGGTCTGGCTGACTCCAGGCTTGGTTCTCTATCCACTGTGCCATCTATCTACCCCACTCTGTGCCTCAGTTTCCTCACCTGTTATTTAAGAAGTTTGGACCAGTCAGTTGGTCTCTAGGGTCCCTTTCAGTTTCATTTTTTCTGATTCTCTTGCTTTGCTCTAACATGCTCCCTAACCCAGAATACTAGGTGTCTATTGGGTAGGCTTTGCTATTTTTCCTGATACATATTTCTCTGGATCCCAGCTGACCATTTATCTTGGCCACTTCCCGTTGCTCAAGCCAGCTTTCTGTAGGATCTGGGGTCTGGATAATGAGCGTTGACACTTTGATGGGGAAACAGTTCTCATTGCCGGCCGCCCGTGCCAGGGCCCTGCTCAGTGTTTCCTTTGAGTCCCCTTCTCTCTGCCTCTCCCCTTCCATAAACAAGAACTTAGTAATCATCTAGGGGAAGGTGGAGGCACCAGGGCCTGTGAAGCCAAGATGGAGAATCGATTCTTTCTTTCTAAAAGGGACTTTGGAAAAAAAAAAAGCAACCTATTTCCTGGCTCACATGGCTTAAGAAAAAAAAATCATCTTAGAACACCAGCCTTATTTTTGGTCTGAAACAGCCCCCTGTGTGTGAATAGAAACTGTGTACCATTTCAGAAGAAGAGTGTCTGGCCTGGTGAAATGAGGTCATGACTAGAAGTTAGGAGATGTGGGTTGGGGCACTGCTGTTCACTTGCTCCGTGACCCCGAACAAGCTAACTCACTATTCTGAAGCTCAGTTTCTGCATCTGTAAAATAGGGAAGACAGTATTTCCTTCCCTATCTGATTTTGAGTATTTTTCATTAGATGGTGGGTGGAAATTCCTTTGAAAAGCTCAAATTTCAGGGGCAGCTAGCTAGGTGGCTCAGTGGATGAAGAGTTGGACCTAGAGATGGGAAGTCCTGGGTTCAAATGTGACCCTGAACACTTCCCAGCTGTGCAACCCTGGGCAAATCACTTATCCACTCCACTCTCCCATTGCCTAGTCTTCTGCTTTGCAACCAATACACAATGCTGATGCAAAGATGGAAGGTAGGAGTTTAAAAGAAAAAAAAGGCCCATGTTTCTTTATCAATACAATATTGATTATTGGTTTGAAGGTTAAGGATCTCACTCGGGGGGTATGTTCAAAGCTCTGCCCCTGCCCCATGGAGGGTACACATTGAATTTCTCCTCCAAAATGTACAGGCTAGCTCTCTCACCTGTTCCTTCACAGTCAATCAGACAGACAACAAGCATTTATTCGGAGTCTTCTATGTGTTATGGTCTGTGCTATGTGCTGGGAATTCAAAAGAAGGCAAAAAGTCAGTCCCTGATCTGAAGATGCTCCTGGTCTAAGGGGGGGGGGAAGATGATGCCCAAATAACAATGTATAAATGAGATTTATAAAGTATCAATTGAGGGTAGTCTTAGAGGAAAGGCATTAAGATTAATGGGGACCAACAAAGGCCTCTTGCAGGAGGTGGGACTTTGGCTGAGACTAGACGGAAGCTAAAGTTGTTAGACTT
The DNA here is from genome assembly GCF_027887165.1 of Monodelphis domestica. Lineage (NCBI taxonomy): Eukaryota > Metazoa > Chordata > Mammalia > Didelphimorphia > Didelphidae > Monodelphis > Monodelphis domestica. The sequence continues at coordinate 61,379,430 of NC_077227.1, read as the reverse complement.
ACAGTTGGAAGACACATAGAGATAATAAAGTAACCTTTTTCCTGAGGAGGAAACTCAGACCCAGAGAGAATAAGAGACTTGACAATAATCCCAACAGTTAACATTAAAATAGCATCTACTTTATGGCAGACACTTTAGAAATATTATCTACTTTGATGCTCACAACAATCCTAGAAGGTAGATGCAGGTAGATTTCCATTTTATGGTTGAGGAAACTGAGGCAAAGAGGACTTACGTGACTTGCCCATAGTCACTTGGTTAGTAAGGGTCTGAGGTCATATTTGAACTCAGGTTTTCTTGATGTGAGGTTCAATGCTCTTACCCACTGTACCACTTGACTGACTTGAGGGCTATGGGCTGAGGTCACATAGGTAGTAAATGGTAAAGTCAAGATTCAAACTCAGGTCTTCTGACAAAAATATAATGATCTGTCCAATAGATCAGGCTCTCCATTTGCTGCTCTCCAGATCCTTTCCCCCAAATCTGTCTGTTGCTCCAGGATCCTTTCTTCACTTTTTCTTATTGCCCAGATCACAAAGTTGTTATTTCTTTTCTCTTTTTAAAATTATATATATATATGAATATATATTTCTAATTACATGCACAAAGAATTTTTATGTTCATTTCCCAAAATTTTGAGTTTCAAGATCTCTTCTTGATACCTCCCTTTCCTTTCCCCTTCTCTTAGATGGCAAACAATTTGATCTGGGTTATATCTGTGCAATCATACAAGATGCATTTCTACATTGGTCATGCTGTAGAAGAAGACTCAAATATATATATATTTGATATATATAGCATTTTTCATCATGAGTTCTTTGGGATTATCTTGGATCTATATAAGACTGAGAACAACTGGATCATTCACAGTTGATTGTTATTACAATGTACAATGCTCTCCTGATTCTGATCAATTCACTTTGCATCAGTTCACGTAAGTCTTTCTAGATTTTTTTCTGAAATCATCCAGCTCAGTCTTTTCTTACAGCACAACAGTATTTCATTACAATCATATACCGTAACTTGGTCAGTCATTCCCCAATTGATAGACATTCGCATCATTTCCAATTATTTACCACCACAAAAAGAACTGCTATAAATATTTACAAAATCTTCTTTTACTTTTGCTGTCCTGGATGTCACCAGTACTGGATCAGGTCTTATTCTTTTTCCGCATCTGCAATGATAAAACATTTCAATAGCAATTTAGAGGTTGAAAAATGCTTTCCTTATAACAAACCTATATAGGAATTAGAATGAGTCATCCCCATTTTACAGATGAGGAAAATAATATGATATGATATTTGATATTTAGTGCTTATCCATGATAATGGATACTCTATGATAAATGATGACTATTCATGATCATACAACAAATATCTGAGTGGGGATTTGAACCCAGATTAAGTGTTTTATAACATTTTAGGTACCAGGACTTGCAGCCAGAACTACAGGAAACTAGTTTTAGGACCTTATTTAGGGCTGGCCACCCATGTGGGTATGGTCAACAGTGATAGTCATATTCCACTAATTACACTATTTATTTATCCATTTATTGGGGTTTTGAAAGCTTTCCTAAGCCCTTTGGGAGGGGCAATAAACTTTTGCCAGGTAACACTTCAGGAAACTTTATCTGTCATCCAGCTAAGAGCAAAGCTCTTTAGAAATGGGACACAGGAGAGGAGAGGCTTGTGGAGTGAGGACATGGAATGAGATGGGAAAAAGATGTCGTACCCTGTAGAGAGAGGCAGAGAAGGACACCAAAGACTCACTTCTCTGACTTTTAAATAATATTCTTTTTTGTATTTTTAACCCTCACCATCTTTCTTAGAATCTTGTTTCCAAGGCGGGAGAGCAGGAAGAGATACCAAGTAATAATATTCTTAAAAAACAAAACAACACAAACTTTTACCTTCCATCTTAGAATAAATAATGTATATTGTTTCCAAGGCAGAAGAGTGGTAAGGGTAAGGCAGTGGGGGTTGAGTGACTTGCCTATGGTCACATAACTGAGGCTGAATTTGAACTAATGACCTCCTGGAGGTTTGATTCTCTACCCACTTGGCCACCTCACTGCCCTCTAATAATATTCTTTTAAAAAATGGTTCTAATATCAGATCTCTGAGTGTTAAGGACTTTTGGGACCATCTTATCCATTCCTCTCTTTCAATATGAAAGGGAAGGAACTAAGGCCAGACAAATGACATAATTTTAACATCAGGATTCCCAAGCACTGGTCCTGCATACTTTATAGCATACATTGCAGAGTCTATGGAGAGGTGATCTAGGGGGTGGGAAAGGTGGAACTGGTGGATATGGATTATGCAGGGGATGGTGGCAGATAGGATTCAGAGCTAGAAAATTCTTCCATTCTACCCAGATCAACTTCTAGTTGAACCATCGTTGCAGCTGACCACAGAATGAAGAATTACACTCTCATTCTCCAGCAAAATTGAATCGGTTGTTTTTCCTTAGACTCAGCAAACTAAAATTTGACATCCTAATAAGTTTTCCATTTCAAGATGACCTGTCCAAAGAAACATCAAGTCTGGAAATGACCAGAATCGTCAAGCTGAACTGTTTTTACAGTTTCAATGTCTTAGTGTGGACAGTTGTTTTCATCCTTTCTGTCATGGGATGCTGTAGTCATGTAGTATCTCAAACTGTAATTGGATTGGTAGGATTAAGGAAGGGGGCTGGCCTTTCCATGAATTAATCAACCAACAAATATATGTTGGATGCCTTTTATGAATGAGCAAGCAATAGACACTTTAAAACTGATGGGGTTCTGCCCCATTTGGGCATGCTTGGGTCCTAGCTGAAAGCTCTTTTGCCCCCACCCCAGTTACTCACATTTTTTAATGCCCCATAAAGACATCTCCATCTGGCTATGTGTAAATCACTGTTGGGACACAAGTAGCCATAGCAACTTAGACTCAAGGTTGCATCCCAGCTGGAACCCATTTCAGTCAATGTCACTTGCTGTATCTACCATCCAACAGCTAATGTATTCTGGCTGATCAAGTGATGTCACTAACATCATTCCTTACTACAGTTACATTTGTTAGCTAATTTCTTTTCAAGAACCACAATCCAGAATTCTTTAATCTGGGCCAAAAATACTTGGAAAGAAGGACACTTGCAGCTAAAGACCACATAATTATGGGCGTAGTAGTTATTGCTATTCATCCTTTGTTTTCAAAGAGGACCAATGACATCATAGAATGAAGTCTTGATTTGCTTGTAAATTGAATTTAAGTGAGGTAGAGTTGCACAAAGTCATCAGCCTCAGTCTCTCTTCCAAAGTCATAGAAGTCCAGTGGTAGAACAGAAGTCAAGATGATTGATGATGGCTCAGGGTGTAGTGGGCAATCTTGGCTTCTTTGACCAAGATCTAAGCCCTCCACATTGTCTGCTTCAGCTGTCTTCATGATTGTTGGAATAAATTGTTCTCAACTGCCTATTCTGCCAGGGGCTAGATATTCCCCTAACTCATTGACAAGTCTGAGGACTGTTTGCTACCTTCAACCTGGTTTAACCCATCTTCAGCGATGATTTTACTGGGGTGTGGCTATTGTGCATGCTAGAGCTTCTTGGAACCACAGATGAGAGTTGGGTGAAAGGTGGGTGATTATCCAGAGGTTCTAGTCCTCTCTGAACACCCCTTTCATCCCATGGATGTAGTTATGCTAGGAGAGGGGGCAGACTGTTCCCTAGAGTCCAACCTTAATCTCCATAGTTGTTGTATGAGGAAGTGGGCCTTGGGAGAAAAGTACCATAATGTTGGGACTCTGATGTCTGGTAGGTGGCAGTTGTATAGCATCTCAATGGAGGACCATGGTGTGAGGGCTATGGAATATGGTTGCCTTGATAAAGAAGCAAGGTCCTCTGATCTCTGGGAGGATGTGTATATCCTACTGGCTCACCGGAATCAAGTGTTGTCCACACTATGATAGGTGGTTTTCACTCTTCACTGGTCTGCTATCTGTTGGTGTTCCTCTGAAGCTTGGCTACTCTCTTCATGGTCTTCTGCTAAATTACCATTATGTGACTTTTTTCTGTTCCCATAAGAGAGGGGCTCAAGTCCTTTTTGCACATAATCTCTGGGTCGAGCTCATTTTGGGGGAGGATTTAAATCCCCAAGATAAAACCAATTGACTAATCAGCAGAAACGTATTTCAAGATTGTCTTGAATGCCTTTCATTCTTCGTGATCAGTGTCTCTCTGTGAGCTGAGTCTGCTTTTTGACTTAGAGCACCCAAATTCCTTTCAACTCCTTTCTATCCCTGTGATGCCAACGTGGTCCCCGAAAACTACCTTGGGAGCAGGAATCAAGGGGGATGGCTTGTTCTCCTCTGTCAAGAATCACTACCTTTCCCATACTTCCTCTCTCTTTTCTCTCCCTCCCACTCCAGTAAAAATTTGCACTCCTGGCAAATCAGTCGTGGTGCACAAAAATAGTTCATGGGCTCTCAGTAAGGAATCACTGATTAGTTTATAACGTAAACACACGAAACCATTCCGGATATCCAGTACACATGCAGGACACATCCACATTGAACATGCATGCAGCCAAATGAGCATGGCAGTCACATGAAGAAACAAAATGCTTATTTACCCCTATACATAAGTAGAGAGAACAATGGTGCATATAGCAAAGATATATGATGAAACAAAGACACATACTCTAATGCCACACATGGGCCACATGCGATGCAAAAATATTATATATATTTAAATAAAATGACATGTTTCATGCACTCCATTCCTAGGCATCACCTGCCTGCCCACGTAATATTTTTTATTATTTCTAAAGTGCCATAAGCAACTCTGGGCTCTGGGCAGATGGTCCTGTCATTCTTACAGTGAATTTGTGTTCACTCTTTTAAGAAAAACACACCCCAAATCTCTTACCTTCTATCTTAGAATCAATACTGTGTTTGTTTCTAAGAATGGTAAGGGCTAGGCAATGGGGGTTAAGTGACTTGCCCAGGGTCACACAGCTGGCTTTTCATGACTGTTTCTCATGACTACACATGTATAAACTATATAAAATTGCTTTATTTTCTCAAGGAGGGGGCAGGAGATGGATGGAGAAAGTTTGGAACTCAATTTTTTTTAAATGAATGATAAAAATTACATGTAATCAAGAAAAAAACCCAAATTTAAAAAAGCCCCTTTCTATTTCTATTCCAGCTTCTCCCATGAAGGTGTCTAAGTCCTCCACAGTTGCCTGGTTCAGCTGCCTTCATGGCCATTGAAACAAATTGTTCTCAAGTGCCCATTCTGTGGGATTGGGGAGTCTTCACATGGTTGGGGTAGATATTCTCCTAACTCACTCTCAGGTTTGAGAATTGTTTGTTCCCTTCAATCTGGTTGAACCCATATTCAGGATGGTTTTACTGGGATGTAGCCATGCTCATTTGACTGCATGAAAATTGAGTGTGGATGTGTCCTCGCATGTGTACTGGCTATCCGGAATGGTTTCGTGTGTTTATGTTATAAACTAATCAGCGATTCCTTACTATGAGAGCCCATGAACTATTTTTGTGCACCATGTCTGATTTGCCAGGAGTGCAAATTCTTATTGGGGTGGGAGGGAGAGAAAGCATAGGCAGGGTAGTGATTTGTTCCTCATAGAGGAGAACAAACAAGTGTCTGAGGCTAGACTTGAACCTAGGACCTTCTGTCTTTAAACCTAGCTTTCAATCCACTGAGCTACCTAGCTTACCCCCGACTTTCAGTTCACTCTTTACCTTTCATGTCTTCAGATCCAGTGACCTGAATTGACAATCCTGAATTTATGGATGGCCTAGGCTTGTTTTTCCTTCCCTCAGTTCTCAAAGTCAAGCACTCTAAGTGGCCTGTTCCCTTGGGGCCTTCACAGCTGAAATATTCGACTCATATAAATAGTAAGTATTGATGGAGTTTGGGGGAGGTGGTCAGGGAAATCTTCAGTGGAGAAGCTGGGAGAGAAGTAGAAAGAGTCTTTTTTAATTTTAATTTTTTTCTCAATTACATGTAAGCGATTTTTAACATTAGTTTAAAAAATTTGAGGTCCAAATTTCTTCCCTCCATCCCTTGCTCCCTCCTTGAGAATATAAGCAATTTGATATAGATTATACATGTATTGTCATGCAAAACATTGGAAAGGGCCTTGAAAAGTCAACATTTTCCAAGAAGGCCTTGTAGTCTGTCTCAGTCTTCCTTCCTTCCTTCCTTCCTTCCTTCCTTCCTTCCTTCCTTCCTTCCTTCCTTCCTTCCTTCCTTCCTTCCTTCCTTCCTTCCTTCCTTCCTTCCTTCCTTCCTTCCTTCCTTCCTTCCTTCCTTCCTTTCTTTCTTTCTTTCTTTCTTTCTTTCTTTCTTTCTTTCTTTCTTTCTTTCTTTCTTTCTTTCTTTCTTTCTTTCTTTCTTTCTTTCTTTCTTTCTTTCTTTCTTTCTTTCTTTCTTTCTTTTTTCCCTTACCTTCAATCTTAGAATCAATATTGAGTAGTGGTTCTAGGGCAGAAGAACAATAAGGGTTAGGCAATGGGGGTTAAGTGAGTTGCCCAGGGCCACACAACTAGGAAATGCCCGAGTTCAGATTTGAACCTAGGATGTCCTATTTCTAGGCCTGGATCCCAATCCACTGAGCCACCTAGCTGCCCCAACTTGCAATCTTCTGTTGTCAGAAATAAATCTTAGAAATTCCGTCAGACCTACAGTAGTAGTAGTCTCTCGGTAAACGAGGATGATGATTGTCTTTGTGCGGTTTCATCTATGGTGTATAGATGAGTGTGCACAAAGACACTTGTGCATGAAGGAGATTTAAGTGGAAGAGTTGTTGCACAGAGACAGTCCCACTCTCTCGGCGTTGGAAGCCTGGGTCCAGTGGCATGAAAAGTCATTACACCTGGAGACTTCCTCAGCTGCATTGGATGGCCCTGTTGTCCTTTGTGCCCCAACACACCCTAAGCACTCCACAGTGCTTTGCTGCGTCGCCCTCTCAGCCGTTGAACCTTCTTATTGGTTTCTTCTGTCTGTTTGGCCGAAGCAGTCTTCACATGCTGGGTGAGCAAAGCCCTGGTTCACCAGGGGTCGACGACCCGATGGCTACCCTCACAAGGTTTAGCCAGCCTGTCGAAGCCGTTGCCCGGGGTGTGGCGGCTGCTGCATGCTAGCAGCTACTGGGAGCCATAAGTGAGAGCTGGGTGTCAAGTGAGGGTCAGAGGCTGGAGAGCTGCCCTAAGAGGGCACGACAAGCCCTCCATATCAGAGATACTACCCCTCCCTGAACACCCCATACACCCCTACAGTATCATTTACTTACTTCTCAGGAATACCTGAGTTTGAATTCTACATCAGGCACCTGCTAATTATGTCATCTGGGAAAGACACTTGCCTGCTGCCTGCTTCAGTTTTCTCATCTGTAAAATGGGAATACTCCCAACACCTGCTTCATAGAGTTGTATGGCTCAAATGAGATAATTCATAAATTAAATAATTTGCAAATTTTAAAGTCTTATCCAAATGCTTGCTATTATTATTTCTTCAGTGGTGACTGGCAGAATAGTAGTATCTTCCATACTATACAACTGAAAAATGCTTGCAAATATACTTTCCAGCGCTTAGAAACATGGGCATCTTTAATCAACACAAATCCACAGTCAGCATGTACTTCCCATCCTCGGCTCAGAAGACTGCCTTAGGGAATTACTTCTCCACACCTCTTCCTAGTCCCCAGGGAGAAGAGGGAATTTTGTTGACTTCCCAGTTTCCAAGAGAAGAAAAAATGACAACAGGATGTTTCTAAGATGTGATTTGATCTTGTTTGACAAATATGCAGTTTTGTGATGCTGGGAAATACCATTTGCTCTCATCAATAAGAGAAAAGAAAGCTCAGATCATTATTTTCTTAACCCAGGGAAGCAGGTAACCAGAATGCCCAAAGGAGTAAACTTTGTCTGCAAGTGATATCTCTTGGCTTCGAATTGAAACATATTTACTGAAAACTTAGCATACAAACCAGAGATAAAAACAGCTGTTGCCTACTGTTCCTAAGTGAGATAGTGTCACACTAGAGATAGACGGGGAAGCTCCTTCCCCTCTGTAACTGCATTAGGTAGCAGGAGTTAAGGGCTCCCATTCTAGCTGGAAAAGAGTCCATTTTTTAAAAAGTGTAGGTGGTGCAGTGGATAGATTGCCAGGCCAGGAGACAGGAAGACTCATCCCCTTGAGTTCGAATCTGGCCTCAGACACTTCCTAGTTGTGTGACCCTGGCCAAATCACTTAACTGTTTGCCTCAGTTCTCTAACCTGTAAAAGGAAATGACAAACCACATCAGTAGTTTTGCAAAAAAAAAAAAAAACAAACAACCCACAAATGGGGTCACAAAGAGTTAGACTCAACTGAAATGACACAACAATGACAACGACAACAACAAATGACTTTAGCGTTTTTCAGGATAGAATAAAATGCCCCAATAGGTCATGTGGTCCAGTTTTGCTCCTATTGTTTTAGCTTAAGACAGCACTCAAGTGGTGTCTCCTGATCTAGACTGTAAAGTTCCTTGACAGGAAGGGCTATGTCTTCTTTTACTCTTTTACTTTTCCCTGTAAAGCACCTAGGACAGTAACATGCATTATACTTCTATTAAAAGCTAATCTCTCCTTTCTTTATCTTGGAAGGACTCTACCCAAGGACTCTTCTAAGGAGAAAGAGTGTGCATTTCTTTGAGATGATAAAACCAAGGATCTGTTGGGAATAGACTAATGGAATTGGAATATGGAAATTGCCATATGGGACGGGAGTCAGGCGTCCAGTTTGGCATCTAACCAGCTGTGTGACCTTAGGAAAATTATTCCTGGTAACATCAATTTAGAACTGGAGAACAAACTTTATTATTCTTAAAAATAGGTCTCAGGAACCTTAGACTTTATCTCCTATAAAGGTGCCATGTTGTAGTAGATTAAATGGCCTTCAAGATGGGAAGATCCAAATTCACATCTTGCCTGTGAAACTTATTGTATAACCCTGGACAAGTCATTTAATTTCTCTGAACTCCTCTTTTTTACAGATCAGGAAACTGAGGCCAAAAAAGCAGAAATGATCTGCTCAAGGTTGCAGGGGAAGGAAATATTAAAGTCTAGATTTGAACCCAAGTCCACTGATTCCAAATCCAGGTCTTTTTCCATCCTACTATGCTGCTGGACCAGTCAATCTCTCTGTTCCACAGTTTCCTTAGTTGTGAAGTGAGGGGGTAAGATTAAATATCTCAAGTTCTTCTAGCTCTAAAATGTCCATGATTCGGATTCTGAGGCAATCTCAGCTGGAAGCTCTCGAGTCTATGAGATTCCTTCATTGAGAGGATGGACAAAGACCATCAGAGAGGAAAATCAGAAATTCCACCCCCTACAAGAGAATCAAGTGAGATGGAGGGAGGACACATACATGCATACTTGGAAAAACATTGGCTGTTCCATTGGCTCATAACAGCTCCTCCCTATGGGTAATAATAAAATTAGTTTCTTAATTATTAGTAAATAAAATGGCCACATCAATAGAAAGAAAACAGAGCCAGCAGGGGGTAGCGGATGGGAGAGAGACTGATTCCTTGTACTGCCTGGATAAGAATGACCTTACTCTGATCCCTGAAGGCTCCATGGCTTTGTGAAACAGTCCCCAAATGTTCTGGATTAATCTGCACAGGACTGGGCTGGAGGTATAATCTCAAAATCTGTTTAACCCCCCCAACAAAAACCCTTACTTTCTGTCCTAGAATAAATGTGATGTATTAGTTCCAAGGCAGAAGAGTGAAAAGGGCTAGGCAATGGGGGTTAAGTGACTTGCCCAGGGTCACCCAGCTAGAAAATATTTGAGGTCTGATTTGAACCCAGGGCCTACTATCTCCAGACCTAGCTCACTATCCACTGAACCACATAGCTGCCCCCTCTGATTCAGTCAGAAGAGAGGATACTAAGACATCTTCATGGTCATTGCATCAGAGAAAGATGTGTGAACATCAAAAGAGAAGACTAGTCAAGAAGACTGGAGTTCAAATCTAAACTCAGATATTTAGCTGGGTGACCCTGGGCAAATCACTTGATCCTGTTTGCCTCGGTTTCCTAATCTATAAAATGAGATGGCGATGGACTCCAGTCTGTCTGCAATGAAAACTCCAAATGAGGTTCCAGAGTTGGATATGACTAAAATGACTGAACGACAACAAAGAATGTTCAATCTACCTTTCTAATCTCCCTCTCCTTGACTTTTCCCATTTCAATCAATGACCATTTATTAGTCATTAATTAATCATATTAGTATTTAATATGGAATAGAATAATTAATTAATAATACATTTACTATGTGCCAGGCACAGGGCATTCAAAAACAAAAGTAAACCAGTCTTTGCCTTCATTGAGCTAAATATTACTCAAATGGGGAAGATGTTCTGTGAATATATATAAGTATATGGGAAATAGTTACCAAATGAATACAAAGTAGTTTCAGAAGGGAGGGTATTAGTCTTTTTCTAAATGAATAATGGGGGGAGCAGCTGGGTGGCTCAGTGAATTGAGAGCCAGGCTTAGAGACAGGAGGTCCTGGGTTCAAATCTGGCCTCAGACACTTCCCAGCTGTGTGATCCTGGGTAAGTCACTTAACCCCCATTGCCTAGCCCTTACCATTCTTCTGTCTTAGAACCAATATACAGTATTGATTCTAAGATGGAAGGTAAGGGTTTAAAAAAAGTAAGCAAGTGAATAATGAAATCAAAACAGTATAACACTGGACTAGGAACTAGGGCCTAGGGGGTCTGTGTTCTAATCTGCTGAGGCTCTGTCTCTTTGGAAAAGTCACCTACCTTTTCCCTCCCTCAGTTCCCTCTTCTGTCAAAAGTAGGGATAATAATCACCCTGCCTACCTCACAGGATTCATGTTAGGATCAAATGGGGACAAGAGCTGGGAAGGTGCTTTGAAAAGCATTAAGCTTTTGACAAGTGAAAGACATTGATCTAGTTTTAATTTCTCCTGTCCAGTCCTAGGAGACCACATGGGCGATCAAGACCCAGCCAAAGAGAATGACAGCCTGAACCGCAGGTTTGTTCCCCATCATTCTGCCTGAGTGACTAGAGAATTTGTCTGCCCCAGAAGCCTCTCTGTTCTGAGACTTGGCCTCTGGCTCCTTTCCCCTCCCCACAGGGTCTGAACTTGTGAATTTCCTCTTCATGAAGAAATCCAGCCCCATTTCTGCAGTAGTTTTCCTAGCCTTAAGGTCACAGGCTGAGCTCTCCCTACCTCTCTGATGGAGGACTACAAATCTGAGAGACAGGGCCCGAGCCACGCGTGTCCTTGCCTGGAGGCTCATATATTATAGACCTGGGAAGGCAGGGACAAGCAGTCAGAGTAAATAAGATTCTGCCATTCTCCCAGGCTGGCCCCACACAGGCTGTTTAGATTCATTGAAACTTAGATCTGATCAACCAATGAATCAATCACTTATTCAACAAATGGACACACATTATGTATGAAGCAAGAATAAGAACCCACCCAGAGCTATTAGTTAACCATTTAAAATTTTCAAAGAACAGTCCATTACTTACCATTATCTCAGACCTCTCCTCAGGAGGTAGGAATTATTATCCCCATTTCATAGATAAGAGAAACTGAGGCTCAGATTAATTGGCTTGCCCATGGCCACAAGGCTAGTAACTAACACTGACAGGATATTGATTTCTTACTCTGAGTCCAGAATGTTTTCTTTGTTGCTGTTGCTCTTGAGAAAAAGACCACATTTCAGGAGTTCTGGGTTCTAACTGTGGTTGTGAAATAAATGACGAAGCACAATGTAATCAGTGCAAGAAAAGTAGTCCCCAATATGATGGAAGGTGGCGGGTTGACTTATCACTTTGAGTTGAGAGGAGCTGGTGAGGCTTATTTTAGGATAATAGATTTAGATTTGGGAGGGACTTCATGGCTTTCTAGTCCAACCCACATATGAAAGCAATCTCTACTATAATATACCCAACAAATGGTCACTCATCCTCTCCTAGAAGACCTCCAAGAAAGGGGAACCCTTTGAAGCAGCCCATTCCATTTGGGGCAGCTTAAACTGGGGAAGTTTTTAATTTTTTTTTCCTCACATGCCACCTAACTTTGTCTCCTTCATTTTACAGATGAAGAAACTGAGGCTCAGAGATTGTGACTTGGAAAGGTCACACAGATGGTAATTAATAGAGGTAGGATTTGAATTGAAATCCTCCAATTCCTACGTTTTTTTCATTTCTAGGCACTTTTTTGACCTGGCCATTGAAAAAAGTGAAGCTATTGGACAGGTGGAATCAGTGAGTATAGTTCAAGAAAAGGGTTTATTTTTAGATCCTTACCTTCTGTCTTAGAATAAATACCATGTATAGATTCCAAGACAGAAAAATGGTAAGAGTTAGGCAAAGGAGGTTATGTGACTTGCCCAGGGTCACACAGCCAGGAAATGTTTGAAGCCAGATTTGAACCGCCCCCCCCCCCCCCAACTCCAGGTCTGGCACTCTATCCACTGTGCTATCTAGCTGTCCCCAATTACCACTACTGCTTTTAGAAAGCTACTTGGTAAAACTCAGAGCTTCATCCATTCCAAATGGTGGGTGTGAGGAGGTAGGGAAACAGAAATACTGCCAGGGAGGTTGCCTGCTTGGCACACCTATCCCTTGATGACCTTCTTGATCATTAAAGACTGTTCTACCTAGGCCAACAATCCCAAATCTAGAAAGGAGATTGCCTTTTGAGATGGATAAAATCCATCCTGGATTGTCTATCTGCCTTAGGAATGAAGGCTCAAAGAGCAACTTTTCCAGAAGACTGGTTACAACCATTATCTAGAAGGGTGAATTGACATCCTCCTATCTGTTTCATGTAACAAGGTACTAAGAAATCTCAATCCATTCTGCTGCCGCAGCCTAGGGAAATTGTCTTTGACTTAGGAGATTTTAGACATTAGCCTGTCCCGTGTAAATTAAAATTTCCACATGCAGATATTAGCTAATGGAGATACCCATTACTTGTCCTAGTATTAATGTAAGGAGATATTCTTTGCACACATTAGATAGGCTATTTTTAATACCACATGTATTATAAACCTTTAGTAGAGATTAGAGGTCAGGGGAAGAATGAAATGTTTAAGGTAGAGACTGGAAATCTTTGTTCACCTTGGATTTATTCTAGGCTTAGTTATTTCCCTCCATCTTTCAGATGGTCTCTTTTCATATTTCAAGCTTATTGATGCAGACCTAAAGGAGTCCAAGCAGACAGTGACTCAGAACAAAGAAAACAGAAATGGGTTTCAGGGCTGGCTTACGTGTATGTGTTTTGCTGGGAGAATTAGAAACCCCAAACATACCAATAGGCAAGATGTTGGGATGGGAAGGACTTTGGGGACTCATCTCAGTTTCTTCTTCCATTAGATGAAAGTGTTGGCTTTGATCCTGTTCTGACTTATGATTAAAAAAAAGAAAGAAATTCACTTTTGCTGATGGAAATACTGTTGTTTCTACCTACTCTGAGAGGGCCTTGTTTTATAGTTTAGAGGGTTTGTTTCCAAGGAGGGAGGAAGTTTCAGTCTATTCTGTCACTCTCATATAAAGAATGACCAATTATTCCTTCTTCACCCTTGGAGTCATTTGGTATATTTTCTTTTCTTTTTATGTTTTTTTTGGTTTTGAATTTTATTAAAAATTATTTCTCCATGGTTACATGATTCATGTTATCTCCCTCCCCTCTTGCCTCCCATCTCCCAGAGTTGACAAGCAATTCCACATGGTTAAACATATTATTATCACTCAAATCCTTTTTCCATAATATTCATTTTAAAAATTAATTAATTTATTTGTTTAGTCAATTTAGAACATTATTCTTTGGTTACAAGAATCATATTCTTTCCCTCCCCCCACCCTTTCCATAGCTGATATGCAATTCCACTGGGTATTACAAGTGTCCTTGACCAAAACCTATTTCCATGTTGTTGATGTTTGCACTAGGGTGCTCATTTAAAGTCTACATCCCCAGTCATATCCCCTCAACCCATGTAATCAAGCAGTTGTTTTTCTTCTGTGTTTCTTTTCCCAAAGTTTTTCCTCTGAATGTGGATAATGTTTTTGCTCACAGATTCCTCCAAGTTGTTCAGGATCACTGCACTGCCACTAATGGAGAAGTCCATTACATTTGATTGTACCACAGTGTATCAGTCTCTGTGTATGATGTTCTCCTGGTTCTGCTCCTTTCACTCTGCATCAATTCCTGGAGGTTGTTCCAGTTCCTATGGAATTCCTCCACTTTATTATTCCTTTGAGCACAATAGTATTCCATCACCAACATATACCACAATTTGTTCAGCCATTCCCCAATTGAAGGGCATCCCCTCATTTTCCAATTTTTTGCCACCACAAAGAGCGCAGCTATGAATATTCTTGTACAAGTCTTTTTCCTTATTATCTCTTTGGGGTACAAATCCAGCAGTGCTATGGCTGGATCAAAGGGCAGACAGTCTTTTATTGCCCTTTGGGCATAGTTCCAAATTGCCCTCCAGAATGGTTGGATCAGTACACAACTCCACCAGCAATGCATTAATGTCCAGACTTTGCCACATCTCCTTTAGCATTCATTACTTTCCATTGCTGTCAAGTTGGCCAATCTGGTAGATGTGATAAGATACCTCAGAGTTGTATTGATTTGCATATCTCTGATTATAAGAGATTTAAAAAACTTTTTCATGTGCATATTAATAGTTTTGATTTCTTTAACTGAAAATTGCCTATTTATGTCCCTTGCCCATTTATCAATTGGAGAATGGTGTGACAGAGGCTGGCACTAGGAAAAAGTGCCAGACTGAGGAGTATGTGAAATTGATCACTTGGAGAATGGCTTGATTTTGTGTACAATTGATTTAGCTCTTTATAAATTTGAATAATTAGACCTTTGTCAGAGGTTTTTGTTATGAAGATTGTTTCCCAATTTGTTGCTTCCTTTCTAATTTTGGTTACATTGGTTTTCTTTGTACAAATCTTTTTAAATTTGATATAATAAAAATATTTATTTTACATTTTGTGTTTTTTTTTCTAGCGCTTGCTTGGTTTTAAAATCTTTCCTTTCCCAAAGATCTGACATGTATACTATTCTGTGTTCACTTAATTTACCTATAGTTTCCTTTTTTATATTGAAGTCATTCACCCATTCTGAATTTATCTTGGTGTAGAGTTTGAGATGTTGATCCAAACCTAATCTCTCCTATACTGTCTTCCAATTTTCCCAGCAGTTTTTTTAAATCAAATAGTGGATTTTGGTCCCAAAAGCTGGGATCTTTGGGCTTATCATAGACTGTCTTACTGAGGTCACTTACCCCAAGTCTATTCCAGTGATCCTTCTTTCTGTCTCTTAGCCAGTACCAAATAGTTTTAATGACCACTACTTTATAGTATAGTTTGAGATCTGGGACTGTAAGGCCACCTTCCTTTGCATTTTTTTTTATCATTTCTCTGGATATCCATCAAGGATATCCTTTTGTTCTTCCAAATGAACTTTGTTATGGTTTTTTCTCATTCAGTAAAAAAGGTTTTTGGTAGTTCAATGGGTATGGCACTGAATAAGTAAATTAATTTGGGTAGGACTGTCATGTTTATTATGTTAGCTCATCCTACCCATGAGCAATAGATTTTTTTCCAATTGTTTATATCTAGTTTTAATTGTGTGGAGAGTGTTTTGTAGTTGTGTTCATATAGTTCCTGTGTTTGTCTCAGTAGATAGATTCCTAAGTATTTTATATTGTCTAGGGTGATTTTAAATGGAATTTCTCTTTCTAATTCCTGCTGCTGAGATGTGTTAGAAATATATAGAAATGCTGATGACTTATGTGGGTTTATTTGTATCCTGCAACTGCTAAAATTGTTGATTATTTCAACTAGCTTTTTAGTTGATTCTCTAGGATGCTTTAAGTAGACCATCATATCATCTGCAAAGAGTGATAGCTTGATCTCCTCATTGCCTATTTTAATACCTTCAATTTCTTTTTCTTCTCTAATTGTGACTGCTAGTGTTTCTAGCACAATGTTAAATAGTAGAGGTGATAATGGGCATCCTTGTTTCACTCCTGATCTTATTGGGAAGGCTTCTAGTTTATCCCCATTGCAGATGATGTTTGCTGAAGGTTTTAGATATATACTGTTTATTATTTTTATGAAAGGCCCTTTTATTCCTATGCTTTCTAGTGTTTTCAGTAGGAATGAGTTTTGTATTTTGTCAAAGGCTTTTTCTGCATCTAATGAAATAATCATGAGATTTTTATCATTTTGCTTGTTAATATGGTCAATTATGTGGATGGTTTTCCTAACTTTGAACCATCTTTGCATTCCTGGTATAAATCCTACCTGGTCATAGTGAATAACCCTCGTGATCACTTGCTAGAGTATTTTTGCTAGTATCCTATTTAAGGTTTTTGCATCTATATTCATTAAGGAGATTGGACTGTATTTTTCTTTCTCTGTTTTTGACCTGCTTGGCTTTGGAATCAGTACCATATTTGTGTCATAAAAGGAATCTGGTAGAACTCCTTCTTTGCTTATTCTGTCAAATAGTTTGTATAATATTGGGATTAGTTGTTCTTGGATGCTTGATAGAATTCATTTGTGAATCCATCTGATCCTGGGGATTTTTTCTTAGGGAGTTCTTTGATGGCTTGTTCAATTTCTTTTTCTGATATGGGGTTGTTTAGGTATTCTATATCTTCTTCTGTTAGTCTAGGCAATTTATATTTTTGTAAATATTCTCCATATCACCTAGATTGCCATATTTATTGCCATATAATTGGGTATAATAATTTTTAATTATTTCTTTAATTTCATCTTCATTAGAGGTGAGGTCTCCCCTTTCATTTTGGATACTGTTAATTTGGTTTTCTTCTTTCCTTTTTTAAATTAGATTGACCAGTACTTTGTCTACTTTATTTGTTTTTTCAAAGTACCAGCTTCTAGTCTTATTTATTAAATCAATAGTTCTTTGACTGTCAATTTTATTAATTTCTCCTTTGATTTTTAGGATCTCTAATTTAGTCTTCATCTGAGGATTTTTAATTTTTTCACTTTCTAGTTTTTTAATTTGCATGCCCAATTCACTGACTTCTGCCCTCTCTAAGTTGTTAATATATGAACTCAAGGATATAAATTTTCCCGTGAGTACTGCTTTGGCTGTATCCCTTAGATTTTGAAAGGATGTATCATCATTTTCATTTTCTTCAATGAAATTATTAATTATTTCTATGATTTGTTCTTTAACAAACTGATTTTGGAGAATCATATTGTTTAATTTCCAATTAATTTTTGATTTGCATCTCCATGTACCATTATTAATTATTATTTTCATTGCATTGTGGTCTGAGAAGGTTGCATTTATTATTTCTGCTCTTTTACACTTGTTTGGAGTGTTTTTATGCCCTAGTGCATGGTCAATCTTTGTGAATGTACCATGTGCCGCTGAAAAGAAGGTATATTCCTTTTTGTCCCTATTTATTTTTCTCCAGATATCTGCAAACTCTAATTTTTCCAAGATTTCATTCACTTCTCTTACCTCTTTCTTATTTATTTTTTGGTTTAATTTATCTAGTTCTGTTAAGGGAAGGTTCAGATCTCCCACTTATATAGTTTTTCTATCTATTTCAGCCTTGAGCTCCACTAGTTTCTCCTTTAGAAATTTGGATGCTATGCCATTTGGTGCATACACGATGAGAACTGATATTTCCTCATTGTCTATACTGCCTTTTATCAGGATGTAATTACCTTCCCTATCTCTTTTGACTAGATCTATTTTTTACTTTGGCTTTGTCAAATATCATGTTTGCAACTCCTGCCTTCTTTTTATCAACTGATACCAAATAGATTTGGCTCCATCCTCTTACTTTTACCCTATGTGTGTCTACCTTCCTCATGTGTGTTTCTTATAGACAGCATATGGTAGGGTTTTGATTTCTAATCCACTCTGCTAATCGCTTGCCTTTTATGGGTGAGTTCATTCCATTCACATTCAGAGATATGATTACCAGCTATGTATTTCCCAGCATTTTGATTTCCATTCCTAGTCCTGCCTTTTCTTCTTTCACTATTTCCTTCTACATCAATGTTTTGTTTTTAACCAGTCCCCCTAATTCCTACCCTTATTTTACTTCCCTTTCCACCCCCTCCCTTCTTATTCCCCTCTTATTTTCTTTACAGTCTTTTTAAACTACCCCTTCACCCTCTTCCTCCCTTGTATTGCTTCTCTCCTCACCAGTCTGTTTGTTACCCTTTTACTTCCCTATAGGGCACAAATCAATTCTCTGCCCCAATGTATTTGATTGCTCTGCCCTCTTTGAGTCGATTTCAATGCACGTAAGAATTGAGTATTTCCTATTTCCAACCTCTTTACTCTTCCAGTGTATTGATGTTCTCCCCCCCTCCTGCCATGAGCTTCTTTGTGACATATAAATTTGCCCCATTTTGTTTCTTTTCCCATTTCTCTTAGTATTAGCCTCTTTTTTAGCTCTAGTTACATATATATGTACATATATATTTATGCATACATATATCTATATACATATTTATGTCTTGGCATTTCATCCTATACAGTTTGTCACCATTCCCTCTAAGTATAATTCTTCTAGCTACCCAGGTGATAATAGAAATTTTTAAGTTACCAATGTCCTCTTTTCTTATATGGATACACATTATTTAAACTTATTGGGTCTCTTAAAAAAGTTTGTTTTTCTTGTTTTGTTTTGTTTTTTCTGCCCCCCCCCTTCCCTTTCTTAATTTTTTTTTATGATTCTCTTGAGTTCTGTGTTTGGGTGTCAAATTTTCTGTTCAGGTCTGGTCTTTTCTTTACAAATGTTTGGAATTCTTCTATTTTGTTAAATGACCAAACTTTCCCTTGTAAGAATACAGTCAGTTTTTCTGGGTAGTTGATTCTTGGTTGTAGACTTAGTTCCCTTGTTTTCTGGAATATCATATTCCATGCCTTTTGGTCCTTCAGTGTAGATGCAGCCATATCCTGTGTTATCCTCACTGTAGTTCCTTGGTATCTGAATGACTTCTTGGCAGCTTATAATATTTTTTCCTTGGTCTGATAGTTCTTGAATTTGGCTATAACATTCCTGGGTGTTTTCAGTTGGGGATTAAATACAGGATGTGATCTGTGGATTCTTTCATTCTCCACTTTTCCCTCTTGTTTTAGAATATTGGGGCAGTTTTCTTGGATAATTTCCTGTAGGATGATGTCCAGGCTTTTTCTTTTTTCATGGTCTTCCAGTAGACCAATGATTCTTAAGTTGTCTCTCCTAGAACGATTTTCTAAATCTTCTGTTTTGTGAATGAGGTGCTTCCTCAATTTTTTTCATTCTTTTGATTTTGTTTTATATTTTCCTGCTGCCTTGTGAAATTGTTTGCTTCTAATTGTTTATTATGGTTTTTAAAGACTGAATTTCATCCCTGGCTTTTTGGTCATCCCTCTCATTCTGATCTTTCATCTCCTTTGCCTCATTTTCAGGCTGATTAATTTTTACTTTCAAGATACTATTTTCTTGTTTTAGTTCAAGTGCCTCTGTTTCCAGATGACTTATCTTGCTTTTTATGTTCTTTTCCCAGGTGTCTTCAGCCTCTCTTAATTGTGTTTTGAATTGTATTTTGAGTTCTTCCAAAGTCTGTCTCTAGTTTGTTGGAGTTTCTGTGTTTTTGTTTGGTGATTCTTCATCCTTCTTTGCTATATTTGCTCTTTTTTCATTGCCTGGATAGAAGCTGTGGATTGTAATTCCTTTTTTCTTTTTCTGTTGTTTGCTCCTATTTAGCCCTTCTTTACTCCCTGTAGTTGCTTGCACTTTTACTCCTCTTATTTTGTTTTGGATATGTGGTTTTGGGCTTTTCTGTCAGTCTTCCCCCTTGGAGCTTAGTCAGCAAACCTCTCAGCACAGTCTGTGGGGAAGGGGTGTTGGAGCTTGAGCTTCCCTGCCCTCTGAAAGCTTTAATGAGATTAAGCCCAGCTGGGTTGAACTCGCAGAGTGGATGTGCCCTGAGGCCAAAACCTGGGGGGGGGGGGCAATATGGAGTGTCTCTACTGCTGCAACAAGACTGCCTGTTCTGCACTTCTTCTCCAACTGCTTCCCTACCGCCTGTTTTCAACACTCTGAGCCTGGCACAGCTTTGCCCACAAGGTACTCCCTCCAGATCAGCACCCTTGTCCACCCAGAGGTTCCAGCTACCATTGGAGGCTCAGCGCTCTAGGTGGGGGAGGGGTCCTGGAACCTTCATTCTTCCTTCCCCTTAAACCCCTAGTGTTCTTGAATTCAGGCTTTTTGGGGGCATACCTTTTAAGCTGAGTACAGCAGGAGGGTTCCTTGGCTCTGCCCTGTTGTTAGGTTTGATTTTCATTCCCCTAGGAGCATTTAGTTTGTAATCAGTAAGGAAGGGTTTTCAGAGGTCTGAACTTTTGCTGCCTCTATGCCTCCATCTTGACTCCACCTCCCATAATATTTATTTTTGTAACAAAGTAATCTTTTAAAACCAAAACCTCAAAACATATACCCATATAAACAAGAGATAAATCATGTGTTTTCTTTTGTGTTTCTACTCCCACAGTTCTTTCTCTGGATGTGGATAACGTTCTTTCTCATAGGGCCCTCAGAATTGCCCTGGATCATTTCATTGCTGCTAGTAGCAAAGTCGATTACATTTTACATTATCCATTATCCATTTCATCTCATAATGTTCTTCTGGTTCTGCTTATTTCACTCCTTATCAGTTCATGGAGGTCTTTTCAGTTCTTATAGAAATCAAGCAGTTTTCTTACAGCACAATAGTATTCCATCACCATTATATACCACAATTTGTTCAGCCATTCCCCAATTGAGGAACAACCCTTCATTTTCCAAAATTTTGCCACCACAAAAAATGCAGCTATAAATATTTTTATACAAACAGAGCCTTTCCCAATTTTTTATCTCTTTGGGATACATATCCAGTGCATTTTTGCCAGGCCTAGCACATATAAGCATTTGTTAATCACCTACTATGTGCCAGACATAAAACAGCTCAGTGATGCAGCAGAGAGTACCTGTAATGGAGCTGAGTTCACACCAGCTCTGATGCTTAACTAGCTATGTGACTCTAGGAAAACCATGTAATCCTGCTTGTCTCAGTTTCTCCATCTGTAAAATGAGCTAGAGAAGGATTTGGCAAAATACTCTAGCATCTTTGTCAAGAAAACCCCCTAAATGGGGTCACCAAGAGTCAGACACAACTGGAAAACAACTAAACAAGACTAGATACTGTATTAGGTGCTGGAGCTACAAAGATTAAAAAGAAAAAAAGACAGTCTCTGTCCTCCGGAGGACATTTATAAACTAATGATGGAGACAGTGTAAAAGCATAGGATAAGTATGTATCCAGGAACTAAGTAGCACAGATGCTTAGAGATAAATACAAGTTAATTTGGAGATGGTGGGAAAGGCATTAAGTGTTTGTGGAATTGAATCATAGCTTTGTCACTGAGTGTTACTTAGCTGTCATTAGTCATGCCCCTGGCCCGTGGTTTTGGATAAAGCCTGGATAAGCTTCCAGAAAGCCCCCTCTCCTGTTTCCCCCCCCCCCCACCTCCTCCTCTTTTTTGGAGTTTCCTCCACTACCCTTTGATTTCTTCTCAGATTCTGGAAGAGGACTGAGGAGGACCTCTCCAAGCCTGCTTTCTCTGATAAGCTGGCAGATGTGGGAATCTCCCTTAGCATTTATGTAACAGTGGAAATTTCTGTTCTTGGTGCTCTTCCAACGACAGTTGGGAGGTTTTACAGGTAGGAAAAATTGAGCTCTCAACAAGCAGTTTTTAAAATGGAAAACTTCCGGTGTGAAGTCTTAGAGCTGAAGATGTAAAGCACTTCTTATGGAAAGGGAATCACTTGATAGCCTCTGAGTCAGCGTGGGGCATAAGGAAGATTTGGAGTCTGAGGACTTGGGTTCAAATGTCAGTTATACCACCTATGTTGATCTTGGCTAGTCATCTGGGGCCCAATATGTCAAAAAAGAGGGCATTCGAATGCATGCCTTCCTACTTTAAATCCAGGAGCACAGGATTTGGACTCAGAAGCCCTAGTTTCTAATTCTGACTCGCTTTTCACTGTGTCCTTGGACAACATTCTATATCCTGATTTTCTCATTTGTAAAAGAAAGGGGCTGACTAGATGAACTCTAAAGTTCCTTCAACTTGACATTGATGATCTTGGTATTTACGCATTAATTTCTCTACCTTGTCCCATCTCTCCCTTTTCTTTTCTTTTTCTTCCCAGAAAATAGTGATGCTTCCTATTTATGACCCATTCTAGGTCAGAGGCCATTGCTATTACTGGTTTTGAATTTTGAATTTGAATTTTATTGAGCACCTTGCCTGGAGTCAGGAAGACCTCAGTTGAAATCTAGCCTCACACACATCTTTGCCTCAGTTTCCTCATCTGTAAAATGAGCTGGAGAAGGAAATGGCAAACCACTCTGCCATCTTTGCCAAGAAAACCCCAAATAGGGTCACAGAGTGCCCACAACTGAAATAACTGAGCAGTAACAAAAATTCTAACCTCAACCTATCCTCCCAGAGAGCTTCTCAAGTAACAAAGAAAAACAATTAAGCCTAGCCAAAGACATAGTTACTGAGTCTGATACAGTGTATGAAACATTCTGTAGCCTTAATCCTCCACCTGAAGAGGGTTTTATTTTTAAAGAGATTA
The DNA here is from genome assembly GCF_027887165.1 of Monodelphis domestica. Classification (NCBI taxonomy): domain Eukaryota; kingdom Metazoa; phylum Chordata; class Mammalia; order Didelphimorphia; family Didelphidae; genus Monodelphis; species Monodelphis domestica. The sequence continues at coordinate 61,356,680 of NC_077227.1, read as the reverse complement.
TTTAGTATCTAAATCAATCACTTACCAGATGTTCATTTGAGTGTCTATTGTACCCTCAGCTCTGGGTTAGGCTTTAGGAGCATTCAAAGAGGAATCAGACTTGGTCCCTGCCCTTACTGAGCTAGTACCTCATTGGGAGGTAATTATTCTCTAATAGCTTTCCCTTCTGCCTTAAGTGCTGGGCTGTAAGAGCATATTCTAAGTGTTTGGGTTGAGGAGTGGCAGAAGGCTAGTAGTAGTGGTTTCAAGAGAAGAGAGAAAGAGACAGAGATAGAGGGAGATAGTAACTTTCAGCTTGACATCAATGAGAGAAACTGAAGCAGATACAAAGATTGAGTCAGAGACAGAGACAGTAACCTACACCTTGACATAAAGCTTGAATCAGAGATAGAGAGAGACAATAACCTTCAGCTTGACATCAATGAGAAACGGAAAGGAGAGGAGAGACAGACAGACAGACAGACAGACAGACAGACAGAGATTGAGGTAGAGAGAGACAGAGATTGAGGTAGAGAGAGACAGAGATTGAGGTAGAGACAGAGACAGTAACCTTTAGCTTGACATCAATGAGAGAAATTGAGGAAGAGAGAGAAGGGGGGGAGAAAGGGAGAGAGAGAGAGAGAGAGAGAGAGAGAGAGAGAGAGAGAGAGAGAGAGAGAGAGAGAGAGAGAGAGAGAGAGAGAGAGAGAGAGAAAGAGAGAGAGAGAGAGAGAGATTGAGGCAGAGACAGAGACAGTAACCTTCAGCTTGACATAAAGCTTGAATCAGAGATAGAGATAATAACCTTCAGCTTGACATGGATGAGAAAACTGAAGCAGAGACAAAGATGATTGAGTCAGACAGACAGTAACCTACAGCTTGACTCAGAGATAAGAAAGAGACAATAACCTTCAGCTTGACATTGATGAAAAACTGAGAAGAGAGACAGAGACAGAGAGAAAGATTGAGGCAGAGACAGAGAGACAGTAACCTTCAGCTTGATATCAATGAGAGAAAGTGAGGAAGAGAGACAAAGATTGAGGCAGAAACAGAGACAGTAACCTTCAGCTTGACATAAATGAGAAACTGAGAGGCAGAGAGAGACCAAGAGAGAGAGGAGAGAGAGAGAGAGAGAGAGAGAGAGAGAGAGAGAGAGAGAGAGAGAGAGAGAGAGAGAGAGAGAGAGAGAGAGAGAGAGATTGAGGTAGAAAGAGAGAGATTGAGGCAGAAACAAAGACAGTAACCTTCAGCTTGACATCAATGAGAGAAATTGAGGCAGAGAGACAGAGATTGAGTCAGAGGCAGAGAGACAGACAGAGGACGAGAGAAATAGATATCACCTTGGGCTAAGGTGATGTGGAAAGACCCTCACAGGAGGAGGTGGTCCTTGAAGTTTGGGCACATGGACATTCTAGGCAGGGGGACAAAAGTTTAGAGGAGAGAATGATCTTTTCCAGCGGGGTGGGGGAGACAGTGAGAGGCTGGTGGAGACAGGAAGGTGCTGTGTGTTTTGATAAAGGCTGGAGTTGGGGGTGGGGTAGGGGTGGGGATGGAGAGCAGAAGCGGGCACGAAAGGGGCAGGGGAGATCTGCACCCATTAGGACAGACAAAGAACAATAGGGACGACGGAGACAGAGCTGGAGCCTCGAGATGACTTGAGGCTGGATCATTCCCTGGCATTTCTGGGTGGCAGGATCCTGCTGCCACGCTACCTGGCCTCCCCTTGCTTTCTCTCTGCCGGGTCTACCCCAGCTGCTCCTCTCGTTCCCGTCCCTCCCCTCTGTTCCCCTCCCCTCCCTTCCGTTCCCCTCCCCTCCCCGCTCCCTCTCCCCAGCCCCACCAGGATGCTTAGGGGACAGCGCTGACGGATCTGTCTCTCTCCGCCAAGCAGACACAACATTTGAATAAAATATCTTGTTTATCGCGGGGGGAAGATTGTGCCTCAAGGAGGAGAAATTAATGCGCGGCCTCAATACTCTGCGGCCAATTTGTGCAATCGGATGGGATCACATTTATTTCTTGCTCAATTGATACAGGGGGAGGCTATTTAGCATTTTAAGTTTGCAGATAATTGAAGGAAAATAACCACAATAATGAAATCACTGCTGGATCACATTCTGATACGTGACAAATCAATTCATTTATGATACCTTCTTTGTCACACTGAGCGTTTTCTTGCTCAGTGGAAGCCTCTTAAATTAATAAAAACTGTTAAATCCATAAAATCCTATGTAGCAAATAGCACATCTTAGCAAAAGTTTGAATCATTAAAGGAATAAAACTGATAAATGCTAGCCGGGGATTGTCTGCTTAAGAGAGCCCTGCTTTTAAGAAGGATACAATGTACAGGGAATCAGCAGCAATATATCCTCACTATATATAGCAGTTAGGGAGAAGGTTGTGTGTGTGTGTGTGTGTGTGTGTGTGTGTGTGTGTGTGTGTGTTGAGGGGGAGATGGTGGATAGTGTCATTTGCATATTACACAGAGAGAAAGCCTGATACAGTCAAAGCAGTTCTGAACCTGGCATGCTGTTTCAGTAATGATTTGTGGTACTTTGGCTTTTTAAATAAAATATGATTTAATACGGGAAAAAAGAGGACTTTATTAGGTCCTCATCTAGCTTGACTTCACTCAACTGGGACTTTTCACAGCAGCTACCCTTTGTCTAGAAAGGTGACAAATATCTGGGTCTTTCAAATGATATAATAACTCCTTAATTGGTGTGTTTCCTTTGCCAATCTGCCTAGCAGAGTCACTGGCACATAGTAGGGGCTTAAAGAATGCTTTTTTCCCTCCCCCCATTCATTCATTCACATTGCTCTCCCTCTAGGTTCCTGTCACGCCTGCCTCAATTCTGGTGTCTGATAATTGTCCAGGTCTGATCTTTTGCACAGCCTGTTCTTTTCATTTTATAGCTGAGATAATTGAGGTTCACAGACGTGAACAGAAATGAAGTGACTCGCTCAGAGTCATAGTAGTATAGACTAGTGATAGTGAACGTTTTAGAGACTGTGTCTAAACTACAGCCTCATGCTGCATGTGAACTACTACCTTACCCCTGAAAGGGATGGGAGGAAGCACTCCCATTGGGCTACTAGGCAGAGGGGCAGATGAAGTGAAAAATGTCCTCAGGCAAAGTGGAGAGGGGGGTAGGGAGCAGCTCCCTCTGGCACACATTCCATAGGTTCACCAACACATGTACAGACAGTGCTTGTTTCATTTATTACTACTATTATAGCATAAGCAACATGGAGACAATAATGCAATAGTCTGCCAAATTTTAAAGGCCCGAAATGGGGGCTGTCAGAGCTGGGATAGAGGAAATACAGCATGGTATAGTGGTAAGAGAACTTGGTTTAAGTAGACTCTCTAATATCTACTGGCTCCTGACCTAGAATAGTCAATATGACCTCCCAGTGCCCCAGATAGTTTTCTAAGCTTGCAAGATTGCATTGCAGGTTGACTTACAAACCATCACATTGCCTTATTGGGGGGGGGGGGGTTTGGGCCATTTATACCAGCTCTCTGTGCCTCACTTTTGTCTTTTGTCAAATTAGGGGGCTGTACAACAAAATCTCCAAAGGCTCCCTTTCCAGCTCTGATATTCTAGAATTCCAGGATCTACTTTGGAACAGAGTATGTTTGCCTCTCCTCTGTGGGTGGTGGATATTAATGTGGGTAATTCCCAAAGGCACTGATGATTCATGCATAAATGTTTTCAATTTCTCCACCCCCGAACTTCAAGAGCCCCCATCTTTGAATCTCATGACAACTCACCTAACAAGCCCATCCTATGTGCCCTAATATTTGTGTCCCTTCTTGCTGTAGATAAAAGTAATTTTATGGATGTGACATGAGAAATATGAGCCTGAGCCTAGTGAAGGACTATTAGTCTGTCATCTGAGGACTGAGGACTGGCCTTGCTAAGTTTGGACAGGCTTATCACCAGCAGGCTGGCAAGCAGGTGATTGATTATTTCAGCCACTGCAATTCATGAAGTCCATCTATTAAGGAATAGGAGGGCCGTGATCTGCATTGGTGGACAGAGTACTCATGATGAAATCACAGATCTTTGGAGTGAACAAGAAGACATGAGCAATGATGTTTGAGGGTGGCTTTGGAGGACACTGACTGTATAATGGTTTGGAGTTGCCTGACAGGCTCAGATTATAGAAAGCTCAAGAGGATTTGACAACAAGAGTATGTGTATTCCAGATTTGAAAGACTTTTTACATAACAGATGGGAGGAGGGTGATGGAAAGATAACAGAGGAAATTAAGAAGAAATGAGTCAAAGGGAGAAAGAATGGATCTGAACAAGAAGGTGACTGGAGTGGTTAAGGGTTTGAAAACTATAAAGGAAATAATTGAGATTGGAGCCTAGAGAAAATGGGAGGGGAGCCAGAAAGGAAAGCTGGAACTGGAGGATAGAATTAGGAGCAATGGTGGATGCTACAAAGAGATGTATTTTCCCTCAATACATAAAAGAGTTTTCTAATGATTAGAACTGTGTAGGGATAAAATGGATGGGCTTTTATTCATTCAGTTCTTGAAACAAATATCCATTAAATTCTCACTATGGGCAAAGTAAGAGGTAGGAGATGGGATATTGAGCTTTGATTCATGAAAAACTGTGTTCAAATCCCACTTTTCTACATGATATTGCAAGTGAGACAATGCTTGGGAAACCCTTTGCTAACTTTCAAGAGGTCTATCTATCTATCTATCTATCTATCTATCTATCTATCTATTTCTGTCTATCAGTCTATGTCAATTGTTAGTCATTCTTAACTACAGAGAATACAAGGATAAACATGGTCCAAACTTTGTGCTCTGAAGAAAGTAAGAATCTAAACTGAGGTGGGGTAGGGCTGGGAGGGAAAATTATAAATAACCAACATTGACTTCCAGGGCAGAATACTTTCCTTCTACATTTCTCATCACAGTCTTTTAAGGCCACAGGAAATCAGAAGGACCTGAATTTTGTGAGCTCTGGTTATACTTTAAGGTTTTTGATCTCCCCTGTCTCAGAGATACCCCATATTATAAAGAAATGTCAACTGATGGAGAGTGCAAAGGAGAGATAGACAAAGTGGAAATCCAAAGATGCTGAGATGCTTTTCACCTAGGGAAGACAGGGAAGGATTTACAGAAGGAAAGAAGTAAGTTCTTAAGCTACACTTTGAAAGAAGCAAGGGACTTCAATAAATGGAGACATGGTAAAGTCCATTCCTAGACTAGCAGATGGTGTAAAAGGCATGAAGATAGGGAAGGACACAAAAACGAGGACCAGAGTTGTCCTGTTTGGTTGGGAGATAGTGTATTTGAAAGGAAATAGTATAAAATAGGACTGAAAAGATAAAATTGAGTCTATTTTGTGGAAGACCTTGAATTTCAGGAAAAGGAGCTGATGTTTTTAAGAGAGGCAATGACCTGAGTATTGTTGTAATAATATATGGGATAGGTTGCATGGTGCTCTCCGGTATATTGTTAAGCAAATAAGGTAAATTTTCATAGTCTTTGCACTTGCTGTCAAAGGCATGGTGGAGATTGAAAAGAATTTATTTATTTCAACTTAAATAATAAGTTGAATTGGAAGAATAACAGCTAAATGGGGAAAAGAATTTCAAAAAAGAAAGACTGATTTAAGGACTCTTTGCCATGCTGGCTGAGTGTGGCTGTGGACCTGACTAACAAGAGAGTTGACAATATGCTGCTTAGAGCTAGTTTGTTCTATCTAAAATAATGTCCTAAAGGAGAGATAATATTCCTTTTTTCCCCCCATCAAGCATTGTTTTTATTAAAGAAATTGTTCATTGTTGACAATATATCTTCTCTGGTATTTTTTTTTTTACTTGATGACTCATAAAAAAAGTAGTTCTTTGTGCATTTCATCATTGAAACAGAATCTAGTAAATACCATGAGCATGTGAGAAATAATTTGTAGTTTCATTCAACTGTAGAGCAAACCTCACACACTGTGTAATTTATTATAACTCTCATTTCTTTAAATTTTCAGCAATGTTTTCTGTACATCTTACAATAGCTTTTTTTCATTTAAAAAATTTCCCCATAGTTACATGCTTCTTTTTTCCCCCTCCCCTTCTCCACCTCCCAGAGTTGACAAGCGTTGTACATATATCATTAAAACCCTACTTTTAATAATATTCCTTTAGAAGAAGAAGGCCTTAAAGCTCAATGGAAAGGAGTAAAAGCATATTAATAGATGCTGGATGCACTTTTAAAGTGAAGTAGCAAATGTCTCTTTCAGTGGCAAAGAATGATAGCAACATAGTTTGTTAGGATACTGAGTCATGAGAAATGTTCCATTTGGGTCTCAGTATTATATATGGGAGTGTTCTGGAGGAACATTCCCTCTTCTACTGGCAGAATAATATTCTGTGAAGAGTTGTGGTCTTTTCTACATATGGATTTTCCTCTTTGCTATTTGTTGTGCTATCCTCTTCTAGTAAAATACTTTTGAATCAATGGATTAATAGGTTCAATCTGGCATGGGAATATATTAGAATGGGGTCTTAGAAACTTAGCTATGGATTGGAATACATGTTGATCCAAATACCATTCCAAACCTGTGAAGAAGTAACAGGTTCCAAAGTTGTATAGGTACCTCAGGGATTCTGTACTAAATAACACATTATTTTTAAAAAAGGATATTTTATTTTCCTAACTACATGTAATAACAATCTTCCAAATATGTTTTCTGAAGTTATAAGATTCAAATTGTCTCCCTCACTCCCTTCCCTATTTCAGAGATGCTTAGCAATTTGATCTGGTTTATAATGCATTATCATGCAAAACATTTCCATATTGTTCATTGTAGTAAGAGAATACATACTCACATAAAAGCAAACCCCCCAAATAAAGACACAAATAAACTAAAGTGAAAAATAGTATGCTTTGATCTGCACTTCAACTCCAACTCTGGAGGTAGATAGAATTCTTTGTTTTAAGTCCTTTAGAGCTGTCCCGAGGGATCATTGTATTGCTGAAAGTAGCTAAGTCTTGCACTTTTGCACAATATTTCTGTTTCTATGTACGATGGTCTCCTGGTTCTGTTTATGTTCACTTTGTGAAAATTAATCAGCTCATGTAGGTGTTTCTAGGTTTTTCTGAAATCATCTTCTTCATTATTTCTTATAACACAAAAAATTCCATCACCATCATGTACCACAATTTGTTTAGCCATTCCCCAACTAATGGACATCCCTTGATTTCTAAGTCTTTGCCACCAAAAAAAGAACTGCTATAAATATTTGTGTATTAAATAATGCATTATTTAGATAATGGGGAAACACTGAAAATTTTGAGGTAGAAAAGTGATATGATCACAGTGGTCCCTAATGGAAGACGTCTCATTGAAAGAATGTGAAAGATGGTTTGGAGAGAGAATTAAACCCAAAGCAAGAAGACTAGTTATAAGACTATTACAATAATCTAAGTGAGAAGAAATGGGGCTCAAGTGGTTAGAGAGCCAGCTTGGAGTCAGGAAGATTCATGTTTTTGAGTTCAAATCTGGCCTTAGTTACTAGTTGTGTGACTGTGCTCAAGCTTGTCAGTCTCATTTCCCTCATCTGTGAAATGAGCTAGAGAAGGAAATGGCAAACCACTCCAGTGCTAAGAAAACTCCCCCAAAAGGGTCACAAAGAGTTGGACATGACTGAAAAATGACTGAACAACTGATGAGAAGAAATGAAGATTTCAGCCAGAGTGAATGCTACAAGAGTAGAAATGAGATAGTTTGGAAAGAGCTATATTTTAGAATTTTGCTTGAACTTGTGATTTCATTGTTGGTGGGGAACTCCTGGCAAAGAAATTCCCTTTATCAATGCAGACCAATACTTTTTCCTGAATTTTATGTGCTTAAAGAGTGGGCTGAGGGCAATGAAGAGTTAAATGACAAAAGTGGGACTTTGACCTAGGTCTTTTTGACTTGAAAACTATCTTGCTAACCACCAGACCACACTGGCAAAAGAAAGAGAGTAAGTAGAATAGATAGACTGGCAACTGACTGAATGTAGGAATTAGGGGAAAAGAGTGAGTGTAAAGGGAAAAATGTTAAAGACTTGTATGGTAGGAGCTTCTTGTCCTTAGAAATGTGCAATCACAGGCATAATTCATTTATTACCCCCATTTTTAGATTGGGAAATGGAACTAGATAACATCTAGAGTTCCCTAAAACATTCAGGAGCTATAGTGAGAGTGGACAAAGCAGTTGATGGGTATCAATCCAGAGATGGGGTGGGGGCGGGGGGAAGGATCTTTCCTGGAAATTGACCTAGGGGGAAAAAACTATCAAAGGATTCTGGGTACAGAATCTAGGGGAGAGAACAAACAACCAGCTCAGGAGTTGGATGCCCACAGAGACTGCAACTTGAGTTGCATCTGGAGGGTTGTACTTGGAGCCCTGACAGAAAGAATCTGGTTTCATCAGGACATGGGCTTTTTCAGTTCCAACCTGTTTCATGCCCAGGCTGGCTGGACTGAGTCTTAGTCACAGAATCTGCCTGGCACAGCTCAATATTTAAGTTAGGTAAATTACTAATGCTCTATTTAGGCCATCTGTGTATATAAGGGTGTATCTGAAATTCCTTACACCATAGAAATATACCTTTTGCACTTTGATTACTGATGGAGAGTATTAAGATTGAATGGAAGAACTGAATGGAAGGTTATCAAGGAGGAAAGGCACAAGAAAGGACAAATGGTCTAAGTCTATGGTCCAAAGGTCTGGGTTCAAAGAATAGAAATTCATTTCCAATTCCAGGAATCACTTTGGGAGGGCATCACAAAGATTTCTAGCCCTGAGCAATCTTTATCAGAGATAGGGAGTTGATTTTAGGCATGGAGGATCACACACATAGTTCTCAGACCAAATCTAAAAGGCACTGTCACTCCTCCATCTTATTCTATTTTAGCACTGGAATGAGTGGTAGGACTAAATAAGACAAAGCAGATTGACTGTATGAGATCATTGGGGAGAGCTGAGCCCCTTCCTCAGGTGGGAAAGCATTTAGGGCTACACACAATGCCAAAAGAGATGGGAAGGGAAGCTAGACTATAAAAGTGGAATTGACCCAAACTCTTTCATATTCTCCTTTTCCTCCTCCATTTCCCCTTCTCTTCCAAGTCTTCCTTCTCCTCTCTTTTTCCTCCACTCTTTCCTCTAGGAGAGATTCCTTATATTCCAGGCAATCTTGTACTGCTTTCTTCAACCCAGTTGTCTGCGTTCTCCATCATGGGCCCCCTAGAACCATTTGGTACTTTTCCTGAATGCAGGGATGAGGTGATGCCAGTCTGAGTCACTGTGGATAAGAGATAGGATCAAAGCCATCACAACCAAAACTCGAAACATAGAGACTTGTTGGGATCAGTCCCATTAATCGTGGGGATGGGTACAGTTTGGGAGAGGGGATCCTGTTACAAAGTCTTCCACTGTTATTTCAGAAGACTGTCTGAGGTTGGTTTTTTCTTCCTATCTTCTTATTTCTTCTTTCTTATTATATTTAGGTATATTTCTCATAGTTTGGAGGTAGCAGGCAGTGGGCTTTATTCTGAGAAAACAACTTATTCCCTTACCTATTTGCTCAAAACATTGATCCTTCTGGAAGCTTCTCCAAGTCTTTCCTGCCATTCCCTTTGTTACTATGTCACAAAAAGCTTCCCTGTGACTTCTTATGGATGGGTGGAGTCTGAACCCAGGTACACTACCATTAAAAAACAATGTAAAATCAGTTTAAATTCTTTCTCCTTCACTTTACCAGGCATGGTATACTGATGGTTTTTTTTTTTTAAACCCTTACCTTCCATCTTGGAGTCAATACTGTGTATTGGCTTCAAGGTAGAAGAGTGGTAAGGGCTAAGCAATGGGGGCCAAGTGACTTGCCCAGGGTCACACAGCTGGGAAGTGTTTGAGGTCAGATTTGAACTTAGGTCCTCCCATCTCTGGGCCTAACTCTCAGTCCACTGAGCTACCCAGCTGCCCCCCTGTACTGATGTTGATGAAAGAGTCCTATTTGTTTCTCCTAAATGGAGCAGTAGTGAGAATTTTTGCTGGTCATTCCCAAGAACATTAATAATAATAACTCAGATGTATACTTTGCTTTAAGGTTTACTTAATTCTTCACAATAACCTCATGAAGTAGTTAGTACAAATGTTATCATCCGCATTTTATGGATGAAGAAACAGCTTAGAGAGAGCGAGTGACTTCTTCGGGATCACTCAGCCAATATCCCAATTTTACTCAAACTCAGGTCTTCTGACTCAGACTTAAGCCCTTTCCTCCAATCTCTCCTGCCTTTCTATTAGAAAGATTTGCACGCAAGAACTCAGATTCCCACTTCTTACAGTGAGTCCTTCTGTGTCAGGAGGAAGCAATTAAACATTTTTAGCATTAATTTGTTATTTATTTTCAAACATTCTTTTCTTTCAGATTGTTAGTTCCAAATTCCCTCTCCTCCACAGCACCACCTGCTGAGAAGGCGAGTATTTAATTGTAAAGTAGATATTATCTTTTTTTGTTTGTTTGTTTGTTTGGTTTTTTTGGTGGGAGTGATGGAAATCACCAACCACGAAAGTGGAGAGTTTTCTGTTTGGACAATACTCAGTTGTGAGCGAGTGGTTTCATCTTAGAGTATCTGAATTTCTCCTCAGCTTGAGGAGATGGATGTCCCTGTGATCACTCTTAGAGGCCTCAAAAGGCTGGCATGTCTTAGTACAACTCTGATCTGCTAGCTCATTTTTAGAAGCAGTTTTGAATGCCCCTTCCTAGCATTGACCTAGGCAAGTCATGTTTGAGGAACAGGCATTACATTCTCTCATCCAGTTGAACTGATGGTATTCTCTTTCTATCCCTGTTCAAATATTTCTTCTTCTTCCCCTTGTTTTGCAAACATAGTCGAAGGAGCAGAGACTCTTACAATGCATTCTAGACAGGAAAGTTCTAGAAGGATCAAGCTTTCTCCTTTAAGTAAAGGAGGCTTGCTCAAATCTACTTTTCCTTTAAAAAAAGAAAGGAGTGCTAGTAGGCTGGGTGAGATTAGCACTCAGGGCCAGAGGATTTGAAAATTGGTTGTTTCAATCCCTGCCACTTCATCTCTCAGTTGGGCCATGATCCACCTCAGTGCTTGTGTCCAGGATTCTTATTTGGGGCTCATATAGCCCTTATCACAAACTCTTCTTATGCAAGTCATCTTATGGGCCCTTACTAACACATTAACTCCTCCTGGGTATCCATTAGATGACACTGGAATTCCCAAAGTATCTTCATTATCTTTTTCCGTTGGAGGTATTTTTCCTTCCTTCCTTCCTTCCTTCCTTCCTTCCTTCCTTCCTTCCTTCCTTCCTTCCTTCCTTCCTTCCTTCCTTCCTTCCTTCCTTCCTTCTTCCTTCCTTCCTTCCTTCCTTCCTTCCTTCCTTCCTTCCTTCCTTCCTTCCTTCCTTTCTTTCTTTCTTTCTTTCTTTCTTTCTTTCTTTCTTTCTTTCTTTCTTTCTTTCTTTCTTTCTTTCTTTCTTTCTTTCTTTCTTTCTTTCTTTCTTTCTTTCTTTCTTTCTTTCTTTCTTCTTTCTTCTTTCTTTCTTCCTTTCTTCCTTTCTTCCTTTCTCCCTTCCTCCCTTCCTCCCTTCCTCCCTTCCTCCCTTCCTCCCTTCCTCCCTTCCTCCCTTCCTCCCTTTCTCTCTCTCTCTCTCTCTCTCTCTCTCTCTCTCTCTCTCTCTCTCTCTCTCTCTCTTTCTCTCTTTCTCTCTTTCTCTCTTTCTCTCTCTCTTTCTCTTTCTTTCTTCTTTCTTTCTTTCTTTCTTCTTTCTTTCTTTCTTTCTTTCTTTCTTTCTTTCTTTCTTTCTTTCTTTCTTTCTTTCTTTCTTTCTTTCTCCTCTCTCTCTCTCTCCTTTCTCTCTCTCTCTCTTTCTCTCTCTCTTTCTCTCTCTCTTTCTCTCTCTCTTTCTTTCTTCCTTTCTCCCTTTCTCCCTTACCTTCCATCTTGGAGTCAATACTGTATATTGGCTCCAAGGCAGAAGAGTGGTAAGGGCTAGGCAATGGGGGTCAAGTGACTTGCCCAGGGTCACACAGCTGGGAAGTGTCTGAGGTCAGATTTGAACCTAGGCCTAACTCTCAATACACTGAGCCACCCAGCTGCCCCCTGGAGGTATTTTTCAAGACCAAAGCAGTCCCAGTTCACCTCTTACCATCCATCTTTCCATGCACCGCCATATCACATATTCCTTATGTATCCCTCTTTGACCTCTTCATTCTTTACTCAATTTATTTCTCCCTGCCACAAACTTCTCTCCACTTGGAGCCTTAAATGTATCCAGGCCAACCATGTTCAATCTCCCATTCCTTTCCTGCCTCTGACCCAATATCTCCAGATTTATCTACCTTACCCTGTTGTGGGCATCTTCTCTTCCCATGTTGCTTTTTAGAGCCTTTTATATATCGTCTCCACCCATTAGAATGTAAGCTATTCAAGAGCAGATACTATTTCTTTTGCTTTTCTTTGTATTCTCAGTCCTTAAGATTGTGCTGGAACAGACAGTGAATGCTTAATAAATCCTTGTTGACATGATTACAAAGTCATGCATTCTTTTGTCTCATAATTAACAGTCACTCTCATTTGTCTAGTTGGGCTGCATCTCTCAACACAGAAACCTTGGTTTCAAGGATTCAACTTCGATCTTGGGGAGCTTCTCAAAAACTGTATTTTCTCTAAGGTCCATGTCCCACTCAAAAAGAGCCTTCTCTTTGGGAACTCCAACAATGGGTTTATTTTAGCTTTGCTATAAATGTATTTAATGCTCCTCCTGAAAGCAAGAAGCCTGCTAATGAGCATTTGCAGAGGCAATGTTTGTTCAGATTGGGTATGAACAGAGAAGGGGCTGGCCCCCAAGTACATTTAGCATGGGATAATTATATAACCACATGCTTATACACATAATATTCATACATATGATATATGGACTTCATGTTTAAATATAAACTTCCCACTTATGTCAATACATATATACACGAATATCTATGTTTATATGTCTCTGTGTATATATATATACACCCTCACATATATGCATGTACATGTATTTGTATGTATGTATATATTTTTATCATCCTTTTGTCAATGCCATTTCTTCCCTTCCTATCCCTAGAATGATTACACTCACGTTCAGCAAAAGACTTATGACACCAATAATAAACTCCTTTTCTCTATCCTATGTGCATCTCCCACATGCAGTATTATTGGAAATTCTTTTTTTTTAAGACTGGGGGGGGGGAGGTGGGTAGCTCAGTGGATTGAGAGCCAGGCCTAGAGACGGGAGGTCTTAGCTTCAAATTTGGCCTCAGATACTTCCCAGCTGTGTGACCCTGGGCAAGTCACTTGACCCCCATTGCCTATCCCTTACTACTCTTCTGCCTTGGAGCCAATACACAGTATTGACTCCAAGACAGAAGGTAAGGGTTTAAAAAAAAAAAGACTAGGGTCTTCTTGGGTCAGTATAGTGGTTGTTTTTTTTTTTTTTTTAATTCTTATCTTCCATCTTGGAATCAATGGTTTCTAGACAGTAGAGATATAAGGGCTAGACAATGAGGGTTAAATGACTTGCCCAGGGTCACCTAGGTAGGAACTATCTAAGGTCAGATTTGAACCCAGGACTTCCCATCTCTAGACCTGACTCTCTATATACTGATCCACCTAGATGCACACTTGACCAGTATAGTTTCAAAAGGAGCAGCTAAAGGAAGATCCTGGCAGGGCTTTCTGCCCAAGTCCATTATAAGGTTTATAAAGTAATTTCCTCAAAACAAAGCTGTGAAGTAGGTGATACAACATTATCGTCAACACTGATAGAAACCTTCTGGATTTAGGAAGAGCTTTACAAACATGATCATCATCTTTTCATGATAGTTGTCTGAAATAGCTCCCTATTTCCCTGAGAATGGGAAGTAAGGCTTGGTGAGTTGGCCACAACCACATAGCTAGTAATTGATGGAGGTAATATTTGAGCCCATCTATAAGAATTGTCACTTGAGATTTATTATAACACCATTGATTTTGAGCTAGAGGTCTTTAGAGATCATTTAGTCTATAACTCACCCAGATAAAACAACAACACAACAAAACCCCCCAGCAAAGACCAAAACCAAAACTCCCAACTAAGTTCTAGAGAGATTAAATGACTTTTCTCCGACCACGTAATTAGTGAGGAAAAGAATGGGGGATCGAACCCAGGTTCTTTGATTCCCCAACCAGGGCTCTTTAACTTCTTGCAAACTTGCCTCTAGTAACATGGCAAGTGTCAGAGCCAGGCTTTGAAGCTAGGAGTCATGATTCCAGGGTTATCATAATTTCTATTACAATACTGCTTTGAGGGAGGAGTGAGTTCTACCTCTCTTCATCCCAGACCTGACTGTCCCCTCTCCCATCCCCTAACCCCAATTTGTGCATTGAGCCCCTGAATTGGGCAGCATTGGGCTCTGAATTTTTGTGCCATCCTATACAGTGAAACCTATTCTGGTAAGTGTTGCCTAGGCTTGATTCAGGCCAGTCTGATAATTCAGGTTCAGGATCATAACTAAATGTGACACAGACCATCATGCTGGGCCTGGATCCAAGAAGATGTGAGTTCACCTGGTCTCTAGAGTTACTAGTTGTGTGCCTGGGCAAATCACTTAACTGCTGTGTGGCTCAGTTTCCTCAACTGTAAAGTGGGGATAATATTAGCATCTACCTACCAATGTTGTAAGGATCAAATGAGATAAAATTTGTAAAATGCTTTGTAAACCTTAAAGTTGCTAAATAAATGCTATTATTATTATTATTATTATTATTATTATTATTAAAAGTAGCAGGAAAGGATACCCAGCAAGGATACAGCATTGATTCGAAGAAGCACAGCAATCCTACCCCTGTATTTTCCAGAGATGAATGTTGCCAGAAACATATGACAAGCCTGGGGGGGATGCTTCCTAACTCTTCTAGAGCAGGATTTTGTAATGAGGCTCCCAGGAAGCCATATCAATGTTTTGAACTTTACTACCCTGGGCTAATTAAGTTTAAATCATAGTTGCAATACCTTTTAAGGGAAAATTGGCCTCGTTCTTTGTGGAGCAGATATTGCTTCTATAACAGAAAGTAGGGATGATAAATCTGATCAAATTCCCAAGTTAAAAATTCTATAGATCAATCATTGGACAAATATTTATTAAGCATTTACTCTGTACTCGGGGGTGTATGGGTTGTTTCAAGAGGACTAGCACCCCTAGTGGGAGAGCTTGCTGAACCTTTTTCAGGGTTTCTTATCCTCCTTTGGTATCCCCTGACACCCAATTCTCACCTATGGCTCCAAGATGCCATAGCATGCAAAGTGGTCACATCCCTGTAAACCATACTTGAGAAAAGGGCTAAACTAGACTGAGGGTAACCCACAGGCCTCAGACCCATTGGTGAGCTAGGGAGGTGTCTACGTCAGGCATGTAAAGACTTTATGAGAACCATTTATTCCAACAGCTAAGTAGGTGGTAGGAAAGGGCTCTGTGGAGTGCTTGGAGTTTAGACAGACATCCTATCTTTCCACTGGCTTCAATGACTCTGGAAGAGAGAGTGAAGCTGAGGACTTTGTGTCTTGGACTCACTTAAATCCAAAAAGACATCACCAGTGATATCATGGGTCTTATCTGAGGATAAAGCACAACAATCTATTAATTCTGTACCAGGCACTCTTCTAAGCTTAGGAATAAAAAAAAGCAAAATGATATCCCAAGGCAGTAGGTGACTTAGTGAATAGAGAGCCAGCCCTAGGGAGGTCTTAACTGTGTGACCCTGGGCAAGTCACTTAACCTCAATTGTCCAGCCTTTACCACTGTTTTACCTTGGAACCAATACATAGTATTGTCCTAAGATGGAAGACAAGAGTTTTAAAAATATATTATAGTACTTTTTATTGTAGCAAATACTAGGAATAAAGTAAATTGTTTGATTGCTTGTTATTATTTGATCACAGTTGGTGGTAGATGACTACAAGATGGTTTCTAAATTTAAAGAGATGTTAGTGAACCATAAGTCAGGATCAAAGGATAGATTCAGAGAAACCTATGAGAGTTTGGATGAAGTGATGCAGAACTGAGGGAAAATATATATGCAAATGACTACAACACTGTAACAGAAAACACTGGGAAAGATGTCAGATCTGTGACCCATAAGATGCCCAATTACTTCCACTGGACTGGTGATAAGGCATGCTTCCCACCTCTTGGTGGAGAGGTAATGGACTAGAGATTCTGGATGAGACGTGCATTTTCAGACATGACCCATATGTGACTTCCTTTGAGTATGCTTCTTATTAAATAGAAGGGAAGGTTTTTCCTTTTGGCAGGGAGAGTTATGGGGGTGGAATGGTGGTAGAAGAATAGTGATTAGTGATGCCAGAAAAAGAAGAAAGAAAGAAAAGCAGAAATGATTCATTAAAATACAACCACATAGCAGAGCACAGAAGGAAGTTCAGAAGATATAGACAAGCAGGATATTATCGATACTATTGCGTTCACCTTAATACAGACTTTAAAAAATCTAAGTGGGATAAAATAGAGATTCATGGTTTAAAATACAATCCTTTTTTTCCTGTTTTTCTTTGTATATGAAAATGTTTGTCTTTGTTTATTTTTCGTCAAAACTGTAACAAGAAAAAGGAAACAAAGAGATTCTGGATATGTGGATTACACATTTCTGGGTTTCTACATAGGAAAAGAGAGGACTTAAATGTGCAAATAATCCTAATTCAGGTCATGTTAATAATCCAGAAAGCATTTATTAATTGCTTATGATGTGCTAAGTGCTGGAGACACAAGGGGAGGTAAAGAAACAACAACAACAACAACCAGAATAAAAACAAAAACAGGAGTAAAGCAAAAACCCTCCAAATAAACAAAGACACCTTGTCCTGCACTTAAGGAGCTCTTAATCTAATAGGGAAGAAAATATGCAAAAAAACTGTGTACAAATTAGCTATATGTAGGACAAATTGGAGATAACAGAGGGGAGGAACTTGTATCAAGGGTCTGGGAAGGCAGTGAAATCAGTGTCAATATTTGGACAAACTGAGTGTGCACAAATGAGTGCATGAGGGAGGACTAGTGATTTGCTCAGTCACACAGTTAGCTAGTGATTGAATAAAGGTCTGTCTCCTTTGACCCCTTATCCAGAGACTATTTTTACTCTACTTTGGTGAATACACTTAGCTATGTGGGTACCCCGTCCATTAGCACCAATCAGAATCCATCCAGGTCTTCTCCTCCTGAATGAACTTTGTTCCTGACTTGCCATGGAGTCACCATAGAACTTTCACCAAATGTGCTAGAGATCTCCCTTCTGCCCATTCAGGTGATATTTTTGTGATATTCAGCCCACTTCTCTGTTATTTTTTGTTCTTGCTGTATAACCTGTCTATCTCTTTTTCTGTTGACTCATTTTCTTGGTAATGGTTTTTATATTAATCCTTATATGCAATTATTAATTATTTCATTCAAATATCAATTATAAAGTTATTAATATGATATAATCTATTATACTTATTATGAGAATGAACAAAAACTGTTTAAAAAAACTGTTAAAAACTTATTATAAGAATGAACAAAACACTCACTTCTCCAACTGTCAGGATGTGAGTTCAAATTCCAGCTCTGGGACTTACTACTTCTGTGACCTTGGTCAATTCATGTAACTTTTTTCACCCTCATATTCTCCATCTGTGAAGTGGGAAGAATGGTAATAGAACCTACTTTACGGATTAAAGAAAAA